>NC_053156.1:223053915-223341415 GCF_016835505.1 Polypterus senegalus
CCTATTTAAGTGATTTCTTGATTGAAACAGGTGTGGCAGTAATCAGGCCTGGGGATGGCTACGGAAATTGAACTCAGGTGTGATACACCGCAGTTAGGTTATTTTTTAACAAGGGGTAATTACTTTTTCACACAGGGCCATGTAGGTTTGGATTTTTTCTCCTAAATAATAAAACCATCATTTAAAAACTGCATTTTGTGTTTACTTGTGTTATATTTGACTAATGGTTAAATGTGTTTGATGATCAGAAACATTTTGTGTGACAAACATTCAAAAGAATAAGAAATCAGGAAGGGGGCAAATAGTTTTTCACACCACTGTACAGTAGGTGTGATGGTCAGGTGTATTGAACTTTTTGATATAGTGCTGATAGAGTAAGTTAATGATAGAAAGATGAATATCAAAAGCCAAAATTTTATCAAAAATACTGATTTTTGTTATAAAAAAATCTTGCTTTAGCTACATAGGTTCATACCTCTTTCTTTCAGGTGGGATGCCCGCCATTGAAAATCACCATTTCATAACATCCACTTAACTCTTCAGTTCACCCCCCAGTCATTTGTATCCTCTCCTTTTCATGTTCCTCACTAGCTGAACTGTCTCCATACCAGTAAACTCTTTGACCCACCTCATATCCCATCTTCCAATTTCAATGGACCACTAGCAGAGAGTTACCTTAAACCAAAGCCTGGGTTTATTTCTGGTGTCTACAGCTTCTTCAGAAATGTCTCATGACTGTACTACCAGAGGTCCCTCGAGCTTACATTTAAAAGGCTGGGCACGCTTTGTGGTTTTGACACTTGTCTACCTTCTATTCCAGGTATCGCTTATTCCATGTGGGACTCCTCATTGTCCACCCTGTGGTTTGGGGAAACCCTCCTTGCCTTTTGCACCACCATCCCTTTTTACTTTTTGTGTCATCCACATACAATGGCATTTGGAGGGGCTATCCAGTTATCAGAGTGGACTTTTATATTATACATTTTGATGCTGGGCATATCATCCCCTGCCATGTGGCTGTACTATGCATCCTTTTGCCAACTAGACAACCTCTCAGAATGGCAGGTAAGTAGAATGTCTCTAATAATAATAATAATAATAATAATAATAATAATAATAATAATAATAACTAGTGAAACATGCAGATCCACAGTCTTAAAATAAAGGTGGTTCATGTAGAGCAAGCTGAACTTTTCCATTTTAGCAACACATTCTTTTGTTTTTACCATTAACAAATACAGCATCACAGAGATCATGTGATGTAACGTTCCCAAGCAATGCTCCTTCGCTGGCATACATTTCTATATTGTTCTCATTCTTGCATTCTGTGTCCTGGATTTTGCCTTGGATGCTTATGAGCCTTCATGTTTGTCTGCTGTTCAATTACTCCATCTTAAGCACCTTCTATGATGTGCATGATGCTCAACTAATATCACTGAATGTATTGTTTCTTCTTCCTATTACAAAGTTCTTTATGACATTCAATGATCAATTAACTCAATAATCACAATTTATTATGAATGCTGAACACATATGTACTGTGTCCTGGGGGTTATCAGTAGATAGGCTGGGTTTTTATTGCAGTAAACTTTTCCACCCACCTGTAAAGTGGCCGCTAGGTTGCCATTCCCCAAACTTTTTTTGAATGCCCAGAACACATCAGGCTGTATTCACGATTACTTCTTGCTTGTCTGTGTGTCTCAGCATCTTGTATACTTATTCTTTCTTGGTCTTCAACGCTAAATAGACTTCTGTAATTTGCTTGATGCTCAGCAGACATCGCTGCTATCGATCACTTTGCCATAAGAAACATGCTGTCATGTTTCACCCAGTATTTCTCCCCTGGCTGGTGTTCAAAGTTGTGTTTCTTATTTGTTTTGTCTAATTTTGTGCCATTTATTTGTATTAATTTTACTTTTTTTTGCAGTATTATGTATATTATTCTTTCTTTTTATGAGATTATGTCCTATGTGTTTTGTGGGTGGTTCCCCAAGAGGTGGAGCCACCTGCCAATCACTGGCAGGACTGCCCTCCACCCCATATATTGGAGGACCTTGCATAGTTCCTGGTGGTTCATTTTGAACGTGCTAGGGAGTGGAGTTTTACTTGTGTTTATTGCGTTTTTTGTGATTTCCTGGATTTTTATGGAACCTTTGCCCTGTTTTCAACTTTGCCTTTGGATTGTGGTGCTACAGAGAGTCTTTGTTAAAAATAAATATTTTCTTTTATTAAGATTACTCAAAGCCCTTTTTTGTTTCTACTTGGAGTTTCGATGGTATCTCCAAGAGGGCAACTTTTGAAAGTATTTTTAGGACTTGTGTGCTTTTGGGACACCCAAGTCATGACACACACACATCCACAGGTCAGTTTCCTGTTGTTGCCACAAACTCAAATTGTATTGGATTTTCTCAACACATCAGGTACACGTAAGCTTTGTGAATAATTATGCAATGGGCAGACAGACATTAACATTTTTTATATATAGTGTGTTCGTCCGAAGCAATGGCAAGCTCAAAAGAAAATTAATTCTTGGGGCGCCAACCTTGCTGTCCCCATTTACTTCTAAGTCCAAACAAAAATAAACGTTTGATGGTGTTTAAAGGAAACAGAAATATTGCCACAGGAATAAAGTGGCTGGCATTAATCAGACTTTCTTATCTGCCATCTGAATGTAATAGAGCTCCTTAGTTCTGGATGGTTTGTGTAGAAGTGACACCTCCTTCTTATAGCCCAGGGACAGGAAGGGGTGGTCTCAGTTGCCCTCACATGGCAGTTTCTCTGTACTGTAGAAGAAGAAAAGAACAAAAGTGACAGCGCCCCCTCTCGGCCTGGGGTGGTACCACTTACCTACCAAGAAGTACGGTGATACTCTAAAGCGCATGTGTGACAATAGATAATAATGCATTTTATTTTTATAATGACTTACCTATGCTAAAACTACAACCCCAATTCCAATGAAGTTGGGACATTGTGTAAAACGTAAATAAAAACAGAATACAATGATTTGCAAATCCTTTTCAACCTATAATCAATTGAATACACTACAAAGACAAGATATCGAATGTTCAAACTGATAAACTTTATTGTTGTTTTGCATATCTTCACTCATTTTGAATTTGATGCCTGCAACACGTTCCAAAAAAGCTGGGACAGGGGCAGCAAAAGACTGGGAAAGTTGAAGAATGTTCAAAAAACACCTGTTTTGAACATTTCACAGGTGAACAGGTTAATTGGAAACAGGTGTTTGTCATGATTGGGTATAAAAGGAGAATCCCCAAAAGGCTCAGTCGTTCACAAGCAAGGATGGGGTGAGGTTCACCACTTTGTGAACAACTGCGTGGGCAAGTAGTCCAGCAGTTTAAGAACAACGTTTCTCAACGTACAATTGCAAGGATTCTAGGGATTTCATCATCTACTCTCCATAATATCATCAAAAGATTCAGAGAATCTGGAGAAATCTCTGCACGTAAGCGGCAAGACCGAATACCAACACTGGATGCCCGTGACCTTCGATCCCTCAGGCGACACTGCATTAAAAACTGACATCATTCTGTAAAGGGTATTACCATGTGGGCTCATGAATACTTCAGAACACCATTGTCAGTTAACACAGTTCGTCGCTACATCTACAAGTGCAAGTTAAAACTCTACCATGCAAAGTGAAAGCCATATATCAACAACACCCAGAAACGCCGCCGGCTTCTCTGGACCCGAGCTCATCTGAGATGGACTGACGCAAAGTGGAAAAGTGTGCTGTGGTCTGACGAGTCCACATTTCAAATTATTTTGGAAATCATGGACATCATGTCCTCCGGGCCAAAGAGGAAAAGGACCATCTGGATTGTTATCAGCACAAAGTTCAAAAGCCAGCATCTGTGATGGTATGGGGGTGTGTTAGTGTCCATGGCATGGGTAACTTGCACATCTGTGAAGGCACCATTAATACTGAAAGGTACATACAGGTTTTGGAGCAACATATGCTGCCATCCAAGCGACATCTTTTTCAGGGACATCCCTGCTTATTTCAGCAGGACAATGCAAAGCCACGTTCTGCATGTGTTACAACTGCGTGGCTTCGCAGTAAAAGTGCGGTACTAGACTGGCCTGCCTGCAGTCCAGACCTGTCTCCCATTGAAAATGTGTGCCGCATTATGACGCGCAAAATACGACAACAGAGAACCCGGACTGTTGAGCAACTGAAGTTGTACATCAAGCAAGAATGAGAAAGAAGTCCACCTACACAGCTTCAACAATTAGTGTCCTCAGTTCCCAAACGCTTATTGAGTGTTGTTAAAAGGAAAGGCGATATTACACAGTGGTAAACATGTCCCTTTCCCAGCTTTTTTGGAACGTGTTGCAGGCATCAAATTCAAAATGAGTGAAGATTTGCAAAACAACAATAAAGTTTATCAGTTTGAACATTCGATATCTTGTCTTTGTAGTGTATTCAATTGAATATAGGTTGAAAAGGATTTGCAAATCATTGTATTCTGTTTTTATTTACGTTTTACACAACGTCCCAACTTCAATGGAATTGGGGTTGTACTATAGAACTCTAAATAAAGTGCAGTCTTCATTCTTGTTAACAGTACCTGTGTGCAGTGCCATTTTTAGTGCATAACTAAACTGATTTTAATATATTGTCTAGTCACTATTTTAAATATGAATGTAGGATTTATTTTGGATAGTTTGGTACTGATCACTGCTTCAATAATTAATAATACTCAAGAACCACTAGAAAAAAGAAGCAGGATCATACATTCAAAATCAAGTAACATAACATCCTGTAACTGAACATAACATGCTGTGACTAACATACTACTGCATGCCGTGACACCCATAACATAACAGCACGACTTATCGTAACATAACATGACTTAAGGTTTCTTAAATCCAACTATTCCAATTCAAAGTCATGGAGGGCTGCAGCCCAAACCCACTGCATTGCACACACAGCAGAAAACAGCCCTGGAGGAAAAAGCAATCCATCCCATGACCCACACAGCCACATTTCAAAAGACGGCCAGTTCCATAATAGTATAACATGCATGTCATAAATATTATTTGTGTATACAAAAAAGGAGAAAATACATCAGAATAGATGAAAATCCCAAATGCAGTCCAGGATGCTGACTACAGTCCCCATTGCATGTGTCTCTGTTGCCTCAGGCTCTTTAATCATGTGTTGTGTGCAATTAATACTTTAATGTTTAGCAAATTGAAGTGTGAATGCCTGCTGGAATAAACAAAAGCAGGTGGAAGTGCAGAATGGCCTGTGGGATCAGAATGGGCATTTAAGAGGAGAGTGAGGCACTCGTGTGCACTGTAAAGGCATACGAGTCCTGATTGTCATTCAGAGTGTCACTCCCACCAGCGGCTATCGTTGGAATTTTGCCAGTAAAGGTTCCGCTTTTGCTTTTGTCCCCAGGTGCTTACTGCGCATTAGCGGCGAGGCCTCCTTACGCTTCTGGTACTCCGCTGAGTGAGAGCGCTAGTTTTCACACAGAATAATTAATGTGAACTAGATGTGAAGCTCTCGACAACTGGCCTGAGGGCACAGGGAAAAAAAAATGGGATGGAACAGAGCTCGGCAATGAACAAAGTTAAATTCTTCTTAAAAATTTATGACTCCAACTATTTATAATCTGTTTTTCTAAAGAGATTCTGCTTGCCTTCTTCTCCTTGTTTAAATACTGGCACAAACCTCTGCTGCGAGCGAACCTGTCACTTCCAAAGCAGAGGGGAATTCACGTTCCTCTGTGGCTCATGAATGCACATGAAGCTGCAGCCCTCGATATTGTGTCAGATAAACAATTAGTCATGTCGAAAGATGGCACTCAGAAGTCAATTGTAGGAGGAAGCCAGGTCGGTCAATTGTTTTGTAAACCGAGCAAGCAGGGGACTAGCAGATGGCCAACTCTTACTTTCAAGGACAGGGGACCTGACAGACGGCTCATTTAAAGAAGCTGTGTGTACAGCGGGGGAACACGGACAGGAAATGTCCATCCTGCTGACCAGCACTTACTGCCTGAGTGGCTTGGTAAATGATGTTAAAGTTTAGAAAAATGGCCTGAGTAACTGCTGTCTATTTTATAGAATGATTTTCATTTTAAACTTGGTTTGAATTTCAGAATTCAAAATCAGCACACAATTAATAAACATGTAGGCCAGATTGTGGCTGCTGTGCCCCGGAAAGACGACAATACCCAGGGTTAGGACTACAAAGGCTCCTCCTTGAACCGTCACCTTATCGTGGTGGAGGGGTTTGCATGTCCCAATGATCCTAGGAGCTATGTTGTCCGGGGCTTTATGCCCCTGGTAAGGCCACCCAAGGCAAACTGGTCCTAGGTGAGGGATGAGACAAAGAGCGGTTTAATAAACCTCCAATGAAAATAAAACTTGGAGCGTTTTCCCTTGCCGGACGCGGGTCACGGGCCCCCTCTGGAGCCAGGCCTGGAGGTGGGGCTCGATGGCGGCGCCTGGTGGCGGGCCTGCACCCATGGGGCTCGGCGGGCACAGCCCAAGAGGTAGCGTGGGTCCTCCTCCCCATGGGCTCACCACCTATGGGAGGGGTCAAGGAGGTTGGGTGCAGTGTGAGTTGGGTGGTGGCCGAAGGCGGGGACCTTGGCGGTCTGATCCTCGGCTACAGAAACTGGCTCTTGGGACGTGGAATGTCACCTCTCTGAAGGGAAGGAGCCTGAGCTAGTGCGAGGTGAGAGGTTCGGCTAGATATAGTCGGACTCACCTCGACGCACAGCTTGGACTCTGGAACCAATCTCCTTGAGAGGGGCTGGACTCTCTACCACTCTGGAGTTGCCCCCGGTGAGGCGCCGAGCAGGTGTGGGCATACTTATTGCCCCCGACTCGGAGCCTGTGCATTGGGGTTTACCCGGTGGGCGAGAGGGTGGCCTCCCTCCGCCGGGTGGGGAAGGGTCCTGACTGTTGTTTGTGCGTATGCCGAACAGCAGTTTGGAGTATCCACCCTTTTGGAGTCTCTGGAGGGTTGCTAGAGGGCATACCTTCTGGGGATTCCCTCGTTTTGCTGGGAGACTTCAATGCTCACGTGGGCAATGACAGTGAGACCTGGAAGGGCGTGATTGGGAGGAATGGCCCCGATCTGAACCCGAGCGGTGTTTTGTTATTGGACTTCTGTGCTCGTCACGGATTGTCCATAACGAACACCATGTTCAAGCATAAGGGTGTTCATATGTGCACTTGGCACCAGGACACCCTAGGCCTCAGGTCGATGATCGACTTTGTGGTGTGTCGCCGGACTTGCGGCCATATGTCTTGGACACTTCGGGTGAAGAGAGGGGCGGAGCTGTCAACTGATCACCACCTGGTGGTGAGTTGGCCGATGGTGGGGAAGATGCGGTCAGACCTGGTAGGCCCAAGCGTGTTGTGAGGGTCTGCTGGGAACGGCTGGCAGAGTCCCCTGTCAGAAGTAGCTTCAACTCCCACCTCCGGCAGAACTTCAACCAAGCCCCGAGGGAGGTGGGGACATTGAGTCGAATGGGCCATGTTCCGTGCCTCTATTGTTGAGGCGGCTGACGAGCTGTGGCGCAAGGTGGTGGTGCCTGTCGTGGCGGCAATCCCGAACCCGTTGGTGGACACGGCGTGAGGGATGCCGTCAAGCTGAAGAAGAGTCCTATAGGACTTTTTGTCCTGTGGGTCTCTGGAGGCAGCTGATAGGTACCGGCAGGCCAAGCGAGCGCTTCGGTTGTTGCTGAGGCAAAACTTCGGGCATGGGAGGAGTTTGAGAGGCCATGGAGAGCGACTTTGGACGGCCGAGGAGATTCTGGTCCACCGTCCGGCGTCTCAGGAGGGAAGCAGTGCAGTGTCAACACCGTATATGGTGGGGATGGTGCCTGCTGACCTCGACTTCGGGCGTTATGGGTCGGTGGGAGGAGTACTTCAAGACCTCCTCAATCCCACTAACATGCCTTCCAATGAGGAAGCAGAGCCTGGGGACTCTGAGGTGGGCTCTCCCATCTCTGGGACTGAAGTCACCGAGGTGGTCAAAAACTCCTTGGTGGCAGGGCCCGGGGTGGATGAGATCGCCGGAGTTCCTTAAGGCTCTGGATGTTGTAGGACTGTCTTGGTTGACGTCTCTGCAACATCGCATGGACATCGGGACAGTGCCTCTGGATTGGCAGACCGGGGTGGTGGTCCCCTCTTTAAAAGGGGACGGAGGGTGTGTTCCAACTATAGAGGGATCACACTCCTCAGCCTCCCTGGAAAAGTCTATTGGGGTTCTGGAGAGGAGGGTCCGTCGGATAGTGAACCTCGGATTCAGGAGGAACAGTGTGGTTTTAGTCCTGGTGCGGAACAGTGGACCAGCTCTTCACCCTTAGCAGAGTCCTGGAGGGTGCATGGGAGTTTGCCCGACCGGTCTACATGTGTTTTGTGGACTTGGAAAGGCATTCGACCGTGTCCCTCGGGAATCCTGTGGGGGTGCTCGGGAGTATGGGGTACGGACCCCTGATAAGAGCTGTTCGGTCTCTGTACAACCGGTGTCAGAGCTTGGTCCGCATTGCCGGCAGTAAGTCGAGCCCGTTTCCAGTGAGAGTTGGACTCCGCCAGGGCTGCCCTTTGTCACCGATTCTGTTCATAACTTTTATGGACAGAATTTCTAAGCGCAACCAGGGTGTTGAAGGGGTCGGTTTGGTGGACTCAGGATTGGGTCACTGCTTTTGCAGATGATGTTGTCCTGTTTGCTTCATCAGGCCGTGATCTTCAGCTCTCTCTGGATCGGTTCGCAGCTGAGTGTGAAGCGGCTGGGATGAGAATCAGCACCTCCAAATCCGAGCATGGTCCTCAGCGGAAAGGGTGGAGTGCCCTCTCAGGGTTGGGAGAGATCCTGCCCCAAGTGGAGGAGTTCAAGTATCTGGGGTCTTGTTCACGAGTGAGGGAAGAATGGGCGTGAGATCGACAGGCGGATCGGTGCGGCATCCGCAGTGATGCGGGCTCTGCATCGGTCTGTCGTGGTGAAAAAGGAGCTGAGCCGTAAGGCAAAGCTCTCAATTTACCAGTCGATCTACGCTCCTACCCTCACCTATGGTCATGAGCTATGGGTAGTGACCGAAAGAACGAGATCGCGAATACAAGCGGCTGAAATGAGTTTCCTCCGCAGGGTGTCTGGGCTTTCCCTTAAAGATAGGGTGAGAAGCTCAGTCATCCGGGAGGGGCTCATAGTAGAGCCGCTGCTCCTCCGCATCGAGAGGAGTCAGATGAGGTGGCTCGGGCATCTGATCAGGATGCTTCCTGGACGCCTCCCTGGTGAGGTGTTCCGGGCACGTCCAACCGGGAGGAGGCCCCGGGGAAGACCCAGGACACACTGGAGGGACTATGTCTCCGGCTGGCCTGGGAGCATGGGATTCTCCGGAAGAGCTGGAAGAAGTGGCGGGGAGAGGGAAGTCTGGGCCTCTCTGCTTAAGCTGCTGCCCCCGCGACCCGACCTCGGATAAGCGGAAGAGGATGGATGGATGGATGGATGGATGGAAGGACTACAAAGGAGGCAGTAGACAGACC
Source organism: Polypterus senegalus (assembly GCF_016835505.1). Lineage (NCBI taxonomy): Eukaryota > Metazoa > Chordata > Cladistia > Polypteriformes > Polypteridae > Polypterus > Polypterus senegalus. The sequence continues at coordinate 223,063,447 of NC_053156.1, forward strand.
TTAACAATTAATCGCAGATCAAAAGATGTAACGTCGCTTGCCTTTGTGCACACTAAGGTGCCTGGGAGTAGTGAGATTGCCTCAGAAAACAAAACAAATGGAAGCAAAGATTAAAGTGGAATTAACAGGACGGGGAAGGACTTTTTATATGTTGTAGTGAGTGGGATAAGTGTAGCGAGGCTTAACTGGGGGGGCGCCTGCTGTGAGAAGAAAATGCCTCGGCATTCCAACGCCGAATTAATCATTACAGCAGGGAGGAATCTTCCTTTAGCTTCACTGGCTGTACTCTGAATTCTGAATCTAGCAGGCTAAGTTCACATCCAGTAGCTCCGAATGAGGACACATGAACACATTTTGCACCGATGACAATATACAGTATCTCTCTCGCTCTCTCTTTCTAGAAATATATGCATGTAGTATAAAGTGCAAAATTAGCACTGCTGCTGAGAATCCTATAGCAAGTGTCATATAACGGAGGGCAACATACAAACCGGCACTATAAATTGATAAAACAAACTTTCAATAGAAACAAATATAGGAAATAAAGTACGTTTTCCAAGACATGTAAGTTCCCAAAAGTTGCAAAAGCACTTCCAATAATACCCACTAGAGGGGGATATACTGCCAAAGCCCAACTAGATAAATGGGCAAACAGAGAAACTTCATAAAAATACAAATCTTCACACAAATGCTCTATCAGACAGTGAAGCTCCACAGAGCACAAAGGCAAAATGGCTTTACCTAAAAACACAAGGCATATACCATCCCAATACAGAAATCCCAAGGTGAAGTCAAAAAACAGAGTGCAGAAATCAAAAATCCAGAGATTTTCAAAATGCATAAGCACAGGAAAAGCATAAGACCTCATGAAAACTTCTTAGTGCATTTGAAATGAACTGCCAGGCACTATGGGACAGCCTCCAAATTATAGGGCAGAGGGTGATTGGCAGGTGGCCCCACCCCTTGGGGTACCAACCACAAAACACATGGAACATAGGCATGGAAACTTAACACAAGCAATGGCAAATAAACTCAGATAAACTTAATATATACATAAGAACCAAGAATGAACAAAGACAGCTTAAAACATCAGTTTAAACCACAGCCAGAAGAGGATCCTTGGATGAGCCATGACAGAATGATAGAGGGAATATTCGAGTCCATTACATTTTCTGGTGATCTGCTCTAAATAATGTAGCAAAAGTATAGCAGGAATAAATCATGTAAATATACAAAAATTCTCTTATTAGGTTATAGTTGTAGGTCTCAGTGTTCTGACCTCAGGGTGCTCTGTGCTTGCTGCTCTTTGTTCCAAACAGTTTCTCAATCAGTCAACCATTGTTACCTTTAATTGATCTAATTTTTTAATTACCTGACCAATTTTTTCCTTTTAGTTTGCAGTTAGAAAAACACAGGAGTGTCAGATATACACTTATAGGAAGTTAAGACATATTTGTATTTTATTTTCTGTATCTTTAAATGCTTACTTTGTTTTTAATTCACTTTTTTATGTGGAGTTTGCTTTCTTAATTGTATCTGAATACAGACAGGTAAAGACAGTAGGGCACCAGTAAAGAGGCAGCTGCTTTAGTGTTACTCACTTGTGTGCTTATCAGTAAATAACTAAAACATTAACAAAAAAGAATATATATATATATATATGTATATATATATATATTATCATTATATAGCGAATAGGAGACCGTGGGCCGGACCTTAAACCACTTGGAAGGCGTTAGCGGCAGGGAGTGGCGGGTACTAACCTTTCTCCTATTATTTCTTCCAGGAAAAAAAGACGCTCCGCCATCATAAGCCTTCCCGCAGTACGTCTACTTCCGCCCTTCCTCCGCCATCCTTCCTGATGTCATCAGTCCCATCCTCCTTCACGGTTCCTTCCCAGCATTCCTCCACTTCCGGCTCCTCCCCTATAAAATGGCCGCCGATGCCTAGAATGGCGTCGCACGTATGAACTGTTTGTTTATATTTTTGATCAGATTTTTGAGTTTCTGAATTGTGGATTGTCTACAATATAAGGGGCCGGAAAAGCTGCTGCCTCGCAGTTAGGAGACCCGGGTTCGCTTCCCGGGTCCTCCCTGCGTGGAGTTTGCATGTTCTCCCGTTTCTGTGTGGGTTTCCTCCGAGGCTCGGTTTCCTCCCACAATCCAAAGACATGCAGGTTAGGTGGATTGGCGATTCTAAGTTGGCCCTAGTGTGTGCTTGGTGTGTGGGTGTGTTTGTGTGTGTCCTGCGGTGGGTTGGCACCCTGCCCAGGATTGGTTCCTGCCTTGTGCCCTGTGTTGGCTGGGATTGGCTCCAGCAGACCCCCGTGACCCTGTATTCGGATGCAGCGGGTTAGAAAATGGTTGGATGGATAGATATATATATATATATATATATATATGTATGTATATATATATATATATATATGTATGTATATATATATATATATGTATGTATATATATATATATATATGTATATATATATATATATATGTGTATATATATATATATATATATATATATATATATATGTGTATATATATATATATATATATATATATATGTATATATATATATATATATATATATATATATACAGTATGTATATATTTTTTTCTTTTCTCCTTTTTATATAAAGAAGGCATGACATGATACTTCGGTGTCCACATCACAGAGGACCTGACCTGGCCAAAGCCCGCTGACACAACATTGATAGATACTTTATTAATCCCAAGGGGAAATTCACATAATCCAGCAGCAGCAGCATACTGATACAAAAAATAATATTAAATTAAAGACTGATAAAAATGCAGGTAAAAACAGACAATAACTTTGAATAATGTTAACGTTTATCCCACGGGTGGAATTGAAGAGTCGCATAGTGTGGGGAAGGAACGATCTCCTCAGTCTTTTAGTGGAGCAGGACGGTGACAGCAGTCTGTCGCTGAAGCTGCTCCTCTGTCTGGAAATGATCCTGTTCAGTGGATGCAGTGGATTTTCCATTATTGACATGAGCTTGCTCAGCGCCCGTTGCTCTGCCACGGATGTCAAACTATCCAGCTTCATTCCTACAATAGAGCCTGCCTTCCTCACAAGTTTGTCCAGCTATGAGGCGTCCTTCTTCTTTACCACCCCAGATGCCTCAGAGATTTTAGGCTGCCCTCCCAATTACTAAAGAACTTCTTCATATAGCCTGGTTTGGAAACAGCAAACAGCTGGACCGCAAGGCTCTACTGTATAGAGAGTGGTCTGAGAGAGTCAGCTAAATTCATCACTGGGTGGGCATTCTCTAGAATGTCTATACAAAGCAATGTTGGACCAGAGCAGAGTAAATTATCAAAGATTCCAGCCATCCCAACAATTGCTTGTTCTCTGTGCTGAGGTCAGGTCAACCCTGCCACTGCCTGATGTCCAATTCATTCCATAGTCCATCCACAGTCCATGCCTAAGGATACATGATGCTCTTTTTTTTAATTTTCATAAATTAAGTTATGTTACTTATTTATTTATTATGCTACAATCAGGTCCATACGTATTTGAAAAATGACAACATTTTCAAATTTTTGGCTCTGTACGCCACCACAATGGATTTAAAATAAAGTAATTATTATGTGATTGAAATGTAGACTTTCAGCTTAAATTTAAGGGGTTTAACAAAAATATCATATGAGCTATTTAGGAATGACAGCCATTTTTATACATGATCCCCCCATTTCCAGGGGCTCAAAGGTATTTGGACATTTGACTGACAAGCTCCTCCATAGCCAGGGTGGAGCAGCTCATTCATTGTTTCTTTAACTATTAAGCAGGTAAAAGGTCTGGAATTGATTCCAAGTGTGGAATTCGCATTTGGAAGCTGTCACTGTGAACTTTCCATATGAGGTCCATAAAGCTGTCCATGCAAGTAAAAACAGGCCATCATTAGGCTGAGAAAACAAAACAAACCCTTTAGAGAGAGAGCAGAAACACAAGCAGTGGTCAAATCAACCATCTTTAAAACAAAGAAATGCATTGGTGAACTCAAGCAATACCAGACGTTCTGGAAAACCACAGAAGACAACTGTGCTGGATGATCACTGAATTATTTTGTTGGTGAAGAAAACACAATTCACAACATTTAGCCAAACCAAGAACACTTTCCGGGAGGTAGGCCTATCAGTGCCAAAGTGTACATTCAAGAGGAGACTTCATGAAAGTAAAAACAGAGGGTTTACTACAAGGTGCAAGCCACTGGTAAATATCAAGCCTGAACAGTTCTGGAACAATTTTATCTGGACAAAGAAAACTAAGCTCACTATATACCAAATTGAAAAAAAGAGAAGAGCATGAAGAAGAGCAAGGCCCTTAACCTGCAATAGCTGAGTGCTTTGAGTAGTGAGAAAAGCAGTACATGAATGCAAAGAATTATTAATTATTATTATTAGAGGAAATGGATCATGATCTAATGAATACCAGCAGTTTTATGGTATGATCATGCATGGCTGTGAATGGAAGTCAGTCAGTAATGTTCATTGATGATATGATTGCAGGCAGAAGTAGCAGGATGAATTCAGAAGTGTTATAGGGCTATACTGTGTGCTGAGATTCAAGCAAATGTTGCAAAACTGATAGGGCAAAACTTCACAGTACAGATGGACAGTGGGCCAAAACATTCTGCAAAAGTAAACCAAGTGCTTTTCAAGGCAAAGAAGTGGAATATTCTTCAGGGGCAACGTCATTCAACTGATCTCAACCCAATTGGACATGCATTTCTCTTGCTTAAGACAAAACTGATGGCAGAAGGTCTAACTTGCTGAAGACAAAACTGATGGCAGAAGGTCCAACAAACAAGCAGCACCTGAAGACAGCTGCAGTAAAGTCATGGCTAAGTATCACTAGGGTGGAAAATGAGCACTTGGAGAAGGTCATGGGTTCAAGACTTCAGGCAGTCATTGACTGTAAAGGATTTTCAACAAAGTATTGAAAATGATCATTATATTTATGATTATGTTAGCTTGTCCACGTACTTTTAGAAGGACCATGTATAAAAATGTCTGTCATTCCTAAACGGCTCATATGATATTTTTGGGCAGTCAGTCAGTCATTTTCCAACCTGCTATATCCTAACATAGGGGTCACGGGGGTCTACTGGAGCCAATCCCAGCCAATAAAGGGCGCAATGAAGGAATAAATCCCGGGCCATGGGTGGGATATTTGTGGTAAACCTCTTAAAGCTGAAAGTCTACACTTCAATCACATAATGATTGCTTTATTTCAAATCCATTGTGGTGGCCTACAGAATCAAAATGATGAAAATTATGTCACTGACTGCACTTATGTATTATATATTTTTTAGAAGTTTAATATAATGCATACTATTGCTATCATTTAACATAATGAGTTTTATGATATTTATAAAGTCATATTCATTATTTATTGTCCTTTCATATTCTAACTTACTTTTAGTCTCAGAGTTTAGCATCTAAGCATTTCACTACATATTGCTCAAGTGTATAGTTTTATGTGACACATAAGATTTGATTTGATTGTGATTATGGAATGGGTGTGCTGAGAATGACGCCCTTGAGTGACATTGTAGGTATTGTGGACTGCTTTTCCACGCAGTTCCTCTGTGTTTTACCCAGTTCATTCTGGGGTTCGTCAGAGGTGTTTTCTTGCTCCTACTCTGCTCAGTACTTGCATGGACTGGGTGGTCCAGCAACAGTGGGGGCACCTGTAGGTGAAGAGTCACAAGGCAGGAACAAACCCTGGACAGGGAACCATTCCATCGCTGGGCAAACACACACACACGCACAAACACTAAAGACGCACTAGGGCCAATTTAGTGTTGCCAATTCACCTAACATGCATGTCTTTAGAGCAGTGGGAGGAAAACAAAGCACCTGCAGACACACAGTGAGGACCGGGATGTGAACCCCAGTCTCTTTACTGCAAGGCTGCTGTGCTACCACTGTGCCACCCTACGTCTTGACATCCTCATTGAAATTTCAACTTCTGTTGCTGTAAAAGCTGAAACCAATTCAAACCACGTGAGAATGCTTAACCCTTAATAAGATTTTGTAACCAAGGAAAAATTTTTAGGAAAAATAATAAATAATAAAACTCTTCCAATGCCTTATATGCATAAGTGTTCCCACCTATGTGTGTATGTGTGTGCGGCAATCATGCTTTGCTTGCGTCAAGACCACCCCTATTCCAACTGCAAAATGCGCAGCACGCCAGTTCTATAATTATGTGAAATCGAGAGCAGATAATGCCTTGGGCTCCAATGTTAAAATTCCTGCAGAGTCCTTTCATCTTCTTCAAGGAGGCTCAAGGAGGCGATTTTTTTTTTTCCCATTGTGTGGAGCAATTAGCTGAAATGCAGCTAGACGCTGGCCCTCATCATGAAACTCAATGACCTCTTCTGCCTGCAGGGTTCTGCTTTCCAGTTCCTGAAAGACATAATATGGAGCTTAGTCAGGTAACCTAATGGAGAACCAGGTCAAGACCATCTAAAAATAGGCTCATGAGCACAAGACCCCTCCGTGTGATGTCATCGCTACAGGATTTAATTGGGCAGTGGTTGTAAGAAAGAGCAGCAAGGGAGCGGTGACCTGACGACATGCCACTGAAGTCTCATTACATACAAGTGCATCCCAACTGGGCAGTTGTGAAATCATTGCATGATATCTAGGTTTGTTCTGATTTAATGTACAATAATGCTGGCTTTATATAGCAATACGAGTACAATATATTGCCAAACTGCCAACCAGGGAAACACCTTCATTTTCTCTTTTTCAATTACAACAAAAGCATTGTCTTTCACTTAATGTGTTTTCAAACAATTATCTCCTACTAGATACCTTAGAACAATGGTCTACTTAGTCCTGCAGTTAACCTAATTGCAGTAGTTTTCAGGCTTTCGCCTCTGTGGAGTTTGTACGTGCTGCTTATGTTCTGGTAGGCTCGTCTCTCTCTGTGTTCAAGGACATGAAGGCCTGGCCACAATATGAGTGATTATGGGTGTCCGAGTGACAGTGTCTTGGGAAGGGGATGGTTGGTGTGCAGCAAAATATAATGAAGTCACCTACTACATACAATCATGGCTGATGTCATGTCACCTCCTAACATTTTCTTAAACTGAAATGATTTATTTTTTTCAGTCTTTTCTCTTAGCTGTTAACTCTCAGTCCTGGTCTAGTCACTCTTTCTTGGACTTTCTCTGTCCCTTCCAAACAGGAAAAGAAAATAATAATTGAATAAGATATTGATAAAGGTGTGACATTTAAAAGAAAATCAAAATTAAATCATGACATTCTAAGGTATGGCGCCTGAGTTTGCAAAAGGCACAATGCATGAAAAAAAGGGTGAGTTACAGGAGAGTTGTATGGAATTCTCCTCCAGGCCACTAGAGGGCAGATCCTCCAGCATATACCAGCTGTGCCTAACATTCGCATTGCAGAGCAAATGTGCTTAACAGGCACTCAGCAGACTGAGAGATCTCCTGGCAGATATGTGGTACACAGAGCTACTACCTAGGAAAGCTGGTCGGAGTTCAGCTATGGCTAGGAAGAGGTCAGTGTTATTCTGGTCAAAAGCTAAAGAATAGCATGTGGATATCATTTTAATGGAGTGGGTATCTGAGAGGCTGTGTGATGGAGATAAATAGACTTAATGTCATCACTGAGGTATTAGAATGTAATCACACACATGGAGAACTAACCCTAATTTCACTACAAACTATTCTTCCAGCAAGTAGGAACATCTCTCACTTATGTGCAGTGCATTCTTTTACTAAGTCTGTTGTTATGGTGCTCATATATTTCTGGGATGGAAAACAATCTTAGATAAGAGAGACTGCGTAGTGGCCTTGAGACATCACTCTGCCAGTTGAAATGACTTCTGTGGTTACTGTGGAGAGTGACCAACTCAGAGTCGTTTCAACATTCAGAGTATTGCATGCTAGGTCACTTGATATAACTAAATATAAGACCTTTTTTTTTAATATATAGTTACCTGAAAAAGGCTGGTCTGTAAAGGCGAGATGGATCCACTTGCAGAGCCAACACATCATATGTCACCTTGGTGTAGACCAACAGTTTCAGGATGAAAGAGACGTCACCACACGTGCTGAACTGCAGTTTGGTGATAGAAGTTTATATATGTTGGCACGAATCAAATTGATTAACAAGTTAACCACAACAAACTCTAAACTTAATAACAACCCCTAATGTTAAATAATCCTTAATCTTAACCGTTTATAGTATACACTAACAATATTAACCCCTAACATTCATTTGCATCCTAAAACTGCTGGTTTAGAACTTCTGGTGTAGACCTGTAGTGATGTATGGCTGTACAGCTCTCCAGTTTGATATTATTGCTAAGGGCCACTGAAGCCTCTGTAGGGATACCAAGATGCCACAAGAGGAAGTTCTAGTTTGAGTTTGTAGGGTCATTCTCAAACCCCAGATGAACATTTAAAGTCGGCAGAGTGAGAACTGAGTCTGGAGCTTAACATCAGAAGGAGATAGAGAAGGGAGCTGAGACAAGGAGTGCTTCAATTCAAGAGTTTGTGGCTGGCTGTAGGAATGACAGGCTGCCAGAACAAAATTTGTGTTGCCATCCAGGTCATCCAGTTTAATGATAATTAACCAAAAAATTAACAAAGGATACATTCCTTAGACATTGTTGCCCTTGTCTCTGGGCAACAAAACACAGAAAGTAAAGCATTAGTTCTAGCTGTGGGTTTAGGGTCAGTTTGCTCAGGAGCCCTGTCTAGTAGGTCGTTCTTTCCAAAATGATACCTCTTTCCGGGAAGTGAGAGTTCTTATGGATGGAGAACTAGAAGGGGTGGAGTCAGGTGCCCTCACTGGCACTGCAGCGAAACAGAAGACAACCTAGCAATAGCAGCCCCTCTAGTCTTGACGGGTTACTACATGCTTCAACAGTGCCTGTAAGGAGATCGTCCATCATGCAAGGGTCAACTTATACAAGTAGACATAGTGTGGGCAGCATTATCTTGTGTGCTCAGGTTCAACAAGAGTGTGCCCCTGTTGTTAGTGTATGCAGGATATACAGTATGAGGAGGAGAGCACTGTTATTAAGTTTTAATGCCTGCATTATTTTAGAAGTGTCCTTCCTACTCAAGTGTTATTAATGCAGTTTTAAGCAGGCCTTCATTTAGTTTACAGGGCAATGGATTATGGACACTTAAAATTCCAGTAAGATAAGGGGGTGTACGTCTAAAGTAGCATTATGATGAGGCATTAAATGTAACTGGCAGCCTCTGGTGTGATTTAAAAACAGCAGTTAAATGGTTGTACTTCTCAACTGGTGTTGTGATCCTGGCTGCAATGTTTTGAAATAATTGTAGCGTAGTAAGTGATTGCCATGAACAACCTGACAAAGAAACGATACAACTGTCAATTCTGCATGAACAAATTTTTCAAGATCCTGGGTATTAGGAAACTACTACAATCATAATTCTGCAATATTCCTAAGCTGGAAATTCAAGGAATTAGAGAGTGTGGAAGGGAGACAAGCAACCTTTGCATTCTGATCGTCGAAAGTGACTGGGGGCAGAGGTGAAACAAGCTTAGCTGAAAGATCAAATTAGGTTACAAGGTGGGCAATGTAGCATTAATGTAGCATTACATAGCATTTAAGTAGCATTACGTGGACAATATGAACAACGTAGCAGAACAGGCTATGACGTGGGCCAAAATGAAAGATGGAAGCCATAGAACTAAATGATGAAAACCAGAACTGTGGTCAACACCAAATCAGAAACCAAAACCAGAGACAGGGAATACAAAGCAATACCTCTGACCACTAAAATTGCTGTAATTTGGACAAAACAATATTATCTGTGATCTGTATAAATTTTGTTTCAAGATCGTTTGACCCTTTTAAGTATTTTTGGCACCAAAGAATCTCTTGCGAATGATTATCTCTCTATTATAATAAAAAAATCCTGGGACGAGACGACACTTTTTGGCCTGGGACAAGACATGACTTTTTCAGAGAGATACTTTCATGTCTCACAAGACGAGACTTTGTGCCAAGAGATTTAACCACGCCCTGGGCCTGAAATAAAAGACAAAGAGTAGATGGCAAAGTAGAACATCGTAAAGAATTTAAAAACAGTGGTGCAATACACGTGCAGAGCAGGTTAGAGATAATGAAAGTACTAAAATTTGAATGTCTCAAAAAAATGATAGTAAAGATCGCATTAGCGCAAACAAATGGAAATTATTACTCGGTAAAATGATGGAACAGCAAAAAGAGATCAAATATATTGTTTGATTTTAAACTTTAAGTCGGAGACTTGTAGATCATCTAATTCATGTTGCCATCAGGGAAAAGTAATGTTTCTTTCCAATGAAGAGGCGTATCCGCGAGAATTGAAAGATTTGTTGTTTGGTGAAAGTGCTCCTAACCTCTCTCTCTCTAGTAATGTTTTATTAAAATTGTTTATTTTTTTATATTAATTAATATCATTACTTTTCCTTTATGGCACTGTTTTAACTTCATAATTTCTTGTCTTTTGTTGTTCATGGACTCTGCCTTCAGGACAGCCCATTGCTGAGGGTGGCACTCCCAGACATCACATTGTGTGACCTCATCAAGGCTGTGATTCAAAAGCCAGCATCCAAGATAATATTGATTTCAAATTTAGGATTCATATTGGAATTTGTTGAAAGACATAGGAATCATTTGGTTTTGAATTTAGCTGCAGTTAAAGGACTACAGATGTGTCTAGTGATTAAGATTTGGTGCCAAGTCTTTTGTCTCTCTGGTTCTGACCTCTTCTTCATTAATTTTATCTTGTTCCAATCGTCTGGTCCTTCCCTCATAAATATACATGCTGTTGGTCCACGTCAGTACAATAAGAACTGCTGCTCCCTATGAGCAAAGGATGTCAGCCCTCAGACTATTGTGTGAACCAGGCCACCAAGTGGTTATGGGGGTCACCTAAGGACACCTTATCGAGATAATACCAGGACTTTGTAAAACCTCCTCTTGCACTAAAATTAAAGTGTAAGGAGGGTTTAAATCACTGAGGAAATGCTGGCTCAAGTAGATTATAATACAAAAGAGAGGAATTTTACCTCCAAAATACTTCCATTTCTTTTACATCAACCACATAAATGTGCCACTCATGACGATTAGACCAAATCACCTAGAAAAGCTATGTTTGACTCACAGATGAGGTCTGGCCAAATGTGGTAGCATGTGTATGTGTGTGTCTTTGTGTTAATATATGAATGTGAACACGTGTGTGTTCATCCGCGACTGCATACTTGTGTGAATGTTTGCAAGTAACAGCATGCAGCCACCTGCGTGCAGGCCTATGAGACAAATCTCTGAGCAGCAGCAGCAGCAGCAGCAGCAGTGGCACACATCTCTGCCAAGTCTGACTCATTGTCCTACAGTGAAAAGACATCAGTGCCAGATATAGAGTACACGCTAAATATAACTCGATGGAAAACGACATCCGGCCCCCTGGCTAAATGGCACCGTGAGTGCAAGCGATTGAAGGCAGCTTTTGCATTTCTTCACTCATTTCACAATGACAGTTGATAGAAGCCCACACCAGTAGAAGAACAGCAGGTGATGTGCTTCTGGCTGTCAATGTTCAACGCTCGAATCCATTTCTGTGTATTTTAGGCATTGTTTATTACACAGTATGTTAATTCTTATTAGTCTATTTGCATTAAAAGATTGTCAAATTGTGACAATTGTGAAATTTGATATTAGGTGACCATTGAAGGCATTTTTTATTTATTACTTACTATTTATTTATGGTAAAAATAATCTATTATTCATGACATATGGGATGTGGGAAAAATCTAGTATGAGTTCAACAGAGGTATTGGAGAATGAGAGGTTGATGATAACTAGAGATGAAATGAGACAAGAGGGAGGAATGATTGTGTGGAGTATGGAGGGGAGCGCATGGAATGATGTGAAGAAGGGGGGAGGAGTGATAATAGCTATGTTGGGGGCTAGAATTAGATATCATCTGTCTAAACGACTCCTGCCTTTGGTATCTCAGCATGGGTATGGAGAAGGACAGTTCAAAGGAGGCGGAGGCCTGGAGTATGACTGTGGGTAGCCAGGCAGTCAATCATAAGCATCGTTGGATAGTAAGCTGGTAATTTGCATTTCTGGGCTGCCATAATAAGAGCTTTCTGTTCGCATCTACATCATGTGGGTAAATATTGTTTAGATGAAAGTGCTGTTCCATGTGTAAATCTGGAACATTGTCGCAAGTAGTGACAGTACAGGCATGCAGACAGTCATACAAAATGTTTTATGATCAAATAGATGTGGGCCCGTTTGTGTATTGAGTGCGCTACAATACTGGAAAACATTTCTTTTTATGTGTCTTGCAGCTCACATGTTGTTCTACAGAGGGAAATAAACTTTTAACAGGAAACAGCAGCTGTCACTCAGGAATGCGACAACTAAATGCAGAATGTGGCCATTGACCAAAAGTACAAGAAGCAAATGTTTGAAAGGAAGTTTGGCCTTCATTGTGACATTTTGGCTTTCCATTCAAGTTTAAGTTTATTGTCACATGTACAATCAAATTATTACTTAGTTTCCTTCTGCAGAGTAGTGTCTTTAGTATAATACAAACACAATGCATTAAAATACAAGATAGATAGATAGATAGATAGATAGATAGATAGATAGATAGATAGATAGATAGATAGATAGATAGATAGATAGATAGATAACTTTATTCCTCCCCTGAAAATTTAGGTGTCCAGTAGCTCAAACATCCATCCATCCATTATCCAACCCGCTATATCCTAACTACAGGGTAACATCAGTAAAAAATATTACAAATTATTAAAAAAGCAAGGAGAACAAAACATAATTAAATAAATAGTAAAAAGTACAAAAGGTTGATAGTTATAATGTTATGTTGAGAACAGAGTTATAAAATCTCACAGCAGTAGAAACAAATGATCTTCTAAAACTTTCTATTCTACAGCACAATGAGAGAAGATGACAGCTAGGTTTTTGCTTCTCTGACCCAACAAAATGTCGTGGAGAGGGTGACTGCTATTGTCATATACTGTATTAGTATTGTAAAAGAAATAGAGGACAACATTAAAGAGTCAGGGTACCAAGATGGCCACCCCGTATAATTGGATGCAGCAAAACTCCAAACATTTTTGCAGACGTGAGTTCAAACAGAACAAACAGAAGAGAACAAACAGTTCAAACAGAATCGCCAAAGATTGCAGAGCTTTCAGCTTTCAGTCCTCCCAGCAGGAAGAAGCAGATCCAGGTGGACGAACACCAGAAGTGATGTCAAAGGTGTTCTAGTCATAGACATACAGTATATAGGCAGACACTGCATTCACTGTGTTGCCCAGTCGACACGATACATCAGTGCATTCGCCATATTGCGAGTGGCAAAAGTGCCATTTAAACTAATACAGGTAGACGTGGAAACCGGGTTTTCTGACGAAAAAACGTTTTGAACAGTATCGTTTACATACAACAGATTTTGGCGAATCATTTAAATGCAATTATTTATATCCATTTATACACTAATAATGGCAATTATTAAATAATAATAGTAATAATTATTATTATTATTAAATAGTTTCTCCCGTATAAGTAACATTTCTTGGACTGCCATCTTCCACCTCCAAAACATTTCTAGACTTTGTCCTGTTCTTACGCAACACAGTACTGAAGTATTGGTTAATCCCCGAGTCACCTCAGGTATAGATTACTGTAATGCTATTCTATCTGGCAGCCCACAAAAACGTGTCCATCACTTACAGCTTCTTCAAAATTCTGCTGCCAAGATAATAACCTGCTGTTCTAAATCCACTGAACATACTACACCTGTTGTCTCTCAACTTCACTGGCTCCCTGTTAACTACAGAATACAATACTAAATACTGCTCTTAACATTTTAAGCTCTCCACAACCTCACTGATCTCCTACAGACTGAGGCTCATCTCGCTCACTCAGATTCTAATCTGCAGCTGTACTTTCTGTACCACACATCAAACTCTGTGCTATGGGAGCTCCAGCATCTCTCATTGTGCTCCTCAACTCGGGAACTCTCTTCCCTCTCATATCGGTCAACTCGATTCAATAACACATTTTAAAACTTCCCTCATAACGTATCTCTTCAAACTGGCATACCAATTGTGAATTTTGCACTGTTACTGCCATTTATCTTTGTTTGTTTGCTAATTATTGCTGTTTGATTTATCATTATCTTGTTTTAATTTTACTAATGTTGTTTAATTTTATTGTAAGGTGACCTTGAGTGCTAAAAAAAGCGCCTATTAAATAAAATGTACTATTATTATTATTAATTATTGAGACGAAAACTTGACCAATGTCTGAAAGTCGAAATAGTAAGACTGCAACTGGCAGTCTGGTCTTTCTTTTAACAGTAAAATCATACACTCAATGACAAAAATAAACAATTTTACACTCATTCCTCTCTCAATCTCTCTCTCTCTCTCTCTCTCACACACACACAATGTGGTTACTTAAATATATACAGGATAGGATCTTAAATCCTTGAAACAGAACTTTTTGCCACTCTGTAATTTGAGAGTATTCAGTCTGGCAATATGGTGCAGCCCTAGTTTGTGGAAGACGGACACAACTAAAGACATGAGCATAAAATGATGGTTGTCAATTTCAAACTGTGTTTCCTCAATGTGCTCCTTGAGAAAAAACACATCATCTGAACCAGTCTCAGCCTGAACAAACTCATCGATCAAAGATACACTGACAGCTTGCCCTAATGTTGACTGCCGGATAACACACTCAGCTACTTTTACCACATTGACTGGACCCTCAGAAGGATTCATCAAACCTCCTTTGTTTTTTAATGTGAGCAAGTGGTAGCTTTGATCATATGATGCTGGTACAGCATCTGTTACCAAACTAGCACGACACACATCACAGGACAGCTTTCTCAAAGTCCTGTCTAAAGGCTACCTCCCACTGCTTCCTGAGGTGGACATCTTTGGGAAACCTTCAGTTTGAGAAATGTTAACAGCTAACAATAATCTACATAGTTAGTGACTAAATACTTTTAGCCAAAATGTTGTTTGGAGGCTCACTTGAGCACATAAATGCATAGCTTTGCTAGCTTAGCCTGACGTAGCTAAAGTTAAGATTATAAAATGGGATTTTTTAATGGCCAAATATAACCAAAACAATTGTTCAGCCTTACCTATGAGGTGTAATCCCCCAGGATCTGGTTTGGAGCGTACAGCGGTTTGTACAATCCCAAGCAGCACATGTGCGAGGCATCTTTATCCATTACTTCACTCCACAGCAGTGCCACTCGCAATATGGCGGTGACATTGACGTATGAGGCGGCTGGTCATGCAGCGTCTAGTAATTCTATGTCTATAGTTCTAGCTGATAATCATCCGGTCTGCAGTGGGAGAAAGAGAGAAAGCTGTTAAGACACAGCACCAACCCCTGGAGTGGCAGTGAAATCACAGTCACTAGAGCCCTTCAGCTGTCCCCTATGCACATGCATGTGACAATATACTGTATATATTTAAAAATAACCAAAGTATGCTCATGCAATTATCAGTAACCATAGCCCTGTAACCTGTGGAATAAAACTGTTCTGGAGCCTGGCAATGTCCGGAATAGGTTGGGAAAAAAGTAACTGTACAGGACAGCAGATATCTTTAATAATATTATTATTCTTTCTAAGACAGTGTATTTTATATATTTGCTTGTTTTCAGAATTCTAATCCTGCACTCAGTTAAAAGCGTTATGAACTGGAGAGTTCTTCAGTACATAGGTCCCCATAAAAATACTTAAAATGCCCACTAGAGGGGGAAAACCCGTCAAACCACACCAAGATTTGAATGGCAACACAGTATCTTTATAAAAGTCCCAAAGAGCACAAAAGATAAAAGGAGCTGCCTAAAACAGCAAGGCACGCAAAAACAAACAAATCCAAAAGCACAATCCAGAAAAAAAATAATGTAACAATTATATTTGCAATTATATAGACCAACAATTAATAAAGCAGTCATATAATTCAATGTGCTTAATTTACAAACCGTTCCATGTCCTTTGTATTCATTTCCAGGAAAGAATTGAGGAGTCCATCTCATAGTGTATCTCCAGAGGTGGTCTTTTCAGCAAGTAGGAAACTGTTTGCAGCTGGTGAAGGAGCCAACCACAAAGTAGAATAGCCTCTAATATAAAAGTATCTGTAGCAACACTGTCTAGCTGCCCTAGCATTTAATGCACAAAGTTAAACATAATCCAACAAAACCCACAAATACCAGAACAATTTCAATGAACCACAATAAATGGTTAGTTTTCCTCAGCCTTTATAAGACTGAAGGCAGTCCCTAGTGGTGATTGACAGGTGGCTCCACCTCTTGGGGAACCAACCACAAAGCACACTGAACACAGCAAAAGAAAAGGGCAAAACCGAAAGAATAGTCAAAATAAGAATTTCCCTAATTAGCCTTTTATGAATTGCTCAGGCACAATCTCATGAGTTTCCTTTAAGGGATTTAAAGTTTGGATGAACCTTATTTTATAGTGTGACCTAACTGGCTACATGCTTTGTCCCTGGCTACAAAATACATAACAGCATCAAAAATGTTAGCACCTGTAGTAAAACAATTCTACAAAAAGATAGCACAAAGAAACCACAAAAATAACAATAAAAATCAGGAAAAATGCAAAGAAAAAATCATAATGTTCCATAAAGATGAATAAAGCTTACCTAGTAACACATCTTGAGACCACACACAACCCTGAGGTGGAATAAGCGAGATGACATAAGATGACCCAAAATTGAAATTGCTTATTGAAACGATGCCATGGTGATACATAAGCATCAATGTCAGGTCATAATGTTGCTGCCACATTAAAATTATTTATCGACAGTTTATGGAGGTAATAGGAAGTAATCTATTTTTATTATCATGATTATCATTAAGGCAGGTTTAAATTTAGAGCTCTGAATCATGATCAATAGGAGTAGTTTACCTTACTTTCTCTTTAATATATTTTATAACAAGCCTGTTTATTCGTATGCATTTATAGTTCAGCTGTTTGGTGGAATAGCCCAGTGAATGCACGGAGAGGCATTAGAACTGAACCCGTATTAGTATTGGCGTGTGGCTGGCAGTGACCAAGGTCATGTGCATGTGGTGACATGCAGAGTTCACATCAAACCATGTTAGTTGTAAATATGAGCTACTGCATTGAATTATTCATCACATCAGTGTCCATGTCAGAAATTAAGGTCAGAATAGCACACGTCTATAGACCCTGACTTTGTCCTGTTGGTGACCTTTGATGTTATAAACCAACAAAAAATGTGACCATGATGGTAACTGTTAAATGTATGTTCCCCATGATTAAAAGACCCCAATGTTACCGGTGACAATGCTTATTTGCTTAATTTAGTCTGTATTTTACTGTATTAACTTCCTTAGGTTAAACTAACTCAGTTTAATCCAGTTTTTTCTTATATAGCTCTTTTGTCAGACAACAGCCTTAGTTTATACAGATTCACAGACAAGTCTATCATTTAGACAGCCTATTGCAGGGATTCTTTATACAGTAGTTAAAATTTGCTTGTTATAGTGATTCTTGCTAATGTTTTTCTTGATCCAAAACACCCTGCCAGTTACTTTTACTCCTTTGTCTGTTGTTTATGTTAACCTATTTTCTCCATTGCCAGTCTTTAGTGATAAGTGAAATGATTTGAGCAAAATTAAACTTGCAACAAAATAAATGGAGCTTAACCTGCTGAAAAATGTTTGCTATTATCATAAGAAGACAGGTGCTTATTTCCTGTTTGGAAGAATTTTCATGCATTAATTCTGCATGTATTTGCCTGAGAGGCAAGATTGCACTGGTTTGGACATGTGCAGAGGAGAGATGCTGGGTATATTGGGAGAAGGATGCTAAGGATAGAGCTGCCAGGGAAGACGAAAAGAGGAAGGCCTAAGAGAAGGTTTATGGATGTGGTGAGAGAGGACATGCAGGTGATGGGTGTAACAGAACAAAATGCAGAGGACAGAAAGATATGGAAGAAGATGATCCACTGTGGCAACCCCTAATGGGAGCAGCCGAAAGAAGAAGAAGAAGAAGAAGAAGAAGATTTAATGTTTAAAGATCTTTACTGAAATGAAAAAGACTCACCAGTCTCATTTACATGAGCCATCATATGTGTGTTGTGTTTGTGCTGGTAAGAAAATGGCCACTTTGTCAACTTGAATGACTGTTGGGAACTAGGCGTCCCAAAGCACATAAATCCCAGTTAAGTCCCTAAAGCACTTCTAAAAACTAGAGGGGGTATACTGCTGAACCCCAGCTAGATGGAGCTGAGACATGAGCATGGGAACACAAGAGAAGAAATTAGATGTGATAGAAATGAGAATGTTGAGATGGATATGTGGAATTTCACAAAAAGACAGAATAAGAAATGAGACAATCAGAGGTACAACCAAAGCTGGAGAGATATCTAAGAAAGTGCAGGAAAGTAGGTTGAAGTGCTATGGACATGTGATGAGGGGAGACAATGAATATGTGGGCAAAAGTGGTGGGAATGGAAGTACAGGAGAAGAGAAAGCAAAGGAAGCCAAGCAAGTGGAATGGATAAAGTAAAAGAAAATGGATTTTGGAAGGTTTGACCAGTGAAGATGTGCAGGACCGAACTGTAAGAAGAAGGTTGATCAGGCACATCGGCCCCACATAAAAGTGGGCAAAGATGAAGTGGAAAGAGAAGAAGAAGAGTCTTTATAAAAATAAAATGTTTATTTAGATAAAAAGTTTGTAACAAGAATGAGCACAAAAGTCAAAATGGAGTTGCCTAAAAGAAAAGGTGGACAAAGTCACAAAACAGAATCCAAAGACATAATCAAAAGGAATGTCAAATAATCACCAAAAGTACGATAAAGTACAGATAAACTCAAAACTCCCAGCCACATTCAAAATGAACATCCAGGAAGTCTAGAAGACCCTTTGGGCTTATGGAGCAGAGAGCAGTTCCTGGCGGTGACTGGCAGGTGGCCCTGCCTCTTGGATTATGGACCACCCACAAAACTCATGGGACATAACACAGGCAGCTTAAAGACGACATCAAAAGCATAGAACAACGCACATAATCAACAGATGTAACAGTAACTTAATAAAAGACACAAAAATGAACAAAAAAAAACACATGAAACAAGACTTTGAACCCCCTGGCTGAAACATGACAATGACAGTCTTAGGGATTGCAATCAAGAGACAGAAATGAAACTCGAAGCTCTACAGTGTAGTTAGCATGTGAACCCCCATCTTTCAGAATTTAACAAACAGGAAGCAGCAGTTTCTGGGTATCAGCATGAATGTTGGGTGATGGCGGGGAGATCGAGCAGCTTTCTGTGTAGTGAGTTTTCTTGTGGAGACAAATAGTAGTGTTTGTGATAGTGCATTTTGTTGTGTCTTTGTGTGGAAAGTATAAAGCATGTTATCACATTTTTAAAAAACACACTGCGCTGCTCCACAGTGATGTGAATGAAAGGTGTAAATAGAATTGACTTGACTGGTGTGCAGGCGATTACCTGAATTACACAGTTGCAAAAAGAAAAAACCCAGGCAGGCACTGAAATGTGACAAGTTGTTAAGGAGCCACAGTCAACATTTCTTTACTCCCAAAAAACTTTAAAACTCTCACTGAGTTTTGTATTTTGCAATTGTGAAATCTCAAGTGAAATGAACTTTAGTCTCAGTTTAGCAAAATGGTATGTACATCAAAGCTTAGCTGTTTTGCTATTTACTACAAATGTCTCCATGCTGGTTATTTTTTCTATCTTACAATAAAGAAATAATCTAAAATAGCTTCTTCAGCTATATTCATTCTCTCACGTTCTGTTAAGACTGTCTGCCATAAGACGGGCATTGGTGACGGGTGGCACTTGGTTGAAATATGTAGGACGGAGGATGAAAGTCATGCTTGTTGAATTAAGTATTATCTCTTATTTGACTAGATATTGATGTGTAAATGGGCGGCACAGTGGCGCAGTGGGCAGCACTGGTGCCTCGCAGTTAGGAAACCCAGGTTTGCTTCCCAGGTTCTCCCTGCGTGGAGTTTGCATGTTCTCCCTGTGTCTGCGTGGGTTTCCTCCTAAAAACATACGAGGTGGGATTGGGACCAGCACACCCCTGTGACCCTGTAATTAGGATATAACGGGTTGAATAATGGATAAATGGATGGATGATGTGTAAAGTATGCTGAACTGGCTTCTAGTCCATTGTTTTCCAACCGGATGCTGCTCACAGGTACCATGGTTATGCCAGGACTCCATCCATGGATTTAGGTTATATCCCATTTATTTGTATAATTTGTTCTTCTGCAATGTATATAACATGCTCTTGTTTACTTTCTTTTTGTATTGTAGGGATTATTGTCTTGTTTTTTGTTTTGTTAATTTTGCATTATTGCCTAATGCTTATTGTGTATTTGCTAATTCCTTCATGTATTTGCCTTGTGTGCTGTGTGTTGATCCTAAAGGGGTGGGGCCCATAACTTGTGCCAATAGAACTGCACTTAGCATTTACAGTATAAAGGGCTGAGAGAATTCACTGCTTTGGTGAGGCATTAGCTAGTTTACCTGCTTGTGTTGTTTGGTTCCCATTTTTGAATTGCTATATTATTCACAAGTTCTACTTTTTGCTCCTTTATTTTGTAAAAAGTTCCTCTTTTATATAAGGCAGTGTGGCAGAGTAGTTAAGGCTTTGGACTAAAAACCCTTTGCGACCCTGAACAGGTCACTTGACCTGCCTGTGCTACAGTTGGAAAAACAAAAAAAATGTAACGAGTTGTACCATAAATGTTGTAAGGATAAAGGTGTCAGCCAAGTACAGTAAGTAAATTTATGATTTTTCAATTGTGGACTTCTTGTTTCGTTATATTTTGGTTACCCTCCTTTTCAATTCCTATATGTTACCTTTTTAATTTGTTTTTGAATCTTTCTGTGTAATAAGATGTGTTGTTGTTCTAAGAAGTTGAAGGAGGCAGTCACAAGAGCAGAGAAAGACAGATCAGAAAGTTAAACATAAATGAGTCATAAATAATAAATCAAGCTGATCATTTGTCAAAACCAGAAGGAATTAAAAATAACACATTAACTTTTCAGAAGGTATTTACTATCTTGGACGACATGTGCCAATGCAGAGCTGCTTTACACATGGTTGCACTGATGAAATCATACGATACAGCTTTGGGGACACTTCAGTAGTGTAATATTGGAGACATGATCCTTGATGACCATTGCAACTTGGCAATGAGACCTGAAAATCAGGCACACCTAAGAAAAACAAAATAGCATCACAGAAAATTAAGAATGAATGATGATTAATTTCTATAATGGTAAAATAATCATTCATAACAATAGTTCTCAAATATTTACAGTTCTCATATTAAACAATGTAGAAAACAGATCTGTCAGCAAGAAACGTTTCTGAAGTTGGGTAAAAGTTCCATAGCTCATAATAGTTATTATTATAGAAACATTATTTTTGTCATTCTGGGCTTGGGGTTTATAGTTTCCCTCTCCTTTTTGAATAATATAAGCTGCTTCTTGTGTTTGGGGGGGCAGGCTTACTGTGTTTTTTGAGTTTACCATATGTTGGCAGGCTTCCTTGGAGCTGTGGAGCCCAGTTCTGGAGGTAAAGCTTGTTTGGAGTTTCTTGGAGCCCTGCAAACACAACAACAGAGTGGAGATTCACAGTTTGCTTATACAGGTTGTCTGGACTATTTAATCAATACCTGTCGTTGTTTAAATCGAAAACTCATCTGTGTTAAGTTAATTGGTGCCTCTAAAGTGCTTTGAATGTGCACAAAGAGATTGGCCTGCAGTAAACTGGTACCTCATCCAGGGTTGGTCCCTGCCTTGGACCCCATGCTTTCATATTAAGTACATTCTCTAACCTTGAATAGTATTCTCTCTATCTATCTATCTATCTATCTATCTATCTATCTATCTATCTATCTATCTATCTATCTATCTATCTATCTATCTATCTATCTATCTATCTATCTATCTATCTATCTATCTATCTATCTATCAGTACTTTCATGTATCTATCTATCTATCTATCTATCTAGGAACATCTATCTAATACTATGTTTATCGCCTATCAGAACTGCCTTATTTCTATCTGGCATTGATTATCTATCTAAATCTATCTATCTATCTATCAGTACTTTCATGTACAGATATACACTCACCTAAAGGATTATTAGGAACACCATACTAAGGGTGTTTGACCCCTTTGCCTTCAGAACTACCTCTATTGGGTTGAGCATTGATTCAACAAGGTGCTGAAAGCATTCTTTAGAAATGTACAAAAAGTACAGTGAACTCATTGTCATGTTCAAGAAACCAATTTGAAATGATTCGAGCTTTGTGACATGGTGCATTATCCTGCTGGAAGTAACCATCAGAGGATGGTTACATGGTGGTCATGAAGGAATGGACATGGTCAGAAACAATGCTCAGGTCACCCGAGGCATTTAAACGATGCCCAATTGGCACTAAGGGGCCTAAAGTGTGCCAAGAAAACATCCCCCACACCATTACACCACCACCACCAGCCTGCACAGTGGTAACAAGGCATGATGGGTCCATGTTCTCATTCTGTTTACGCCAAATTCTGACTCTACCATTTGAATGTCTCAACAGAAATTGAGACTCATCAGACCAGGCAACATTTTTCTAGTCTTCAACTGTCCAATTTTGGTTAGCTTGTGCAAATTGTAGCCTCATTTTCCTATTTGTAGTGGAGATGAGTGGTACCCGGTGGGGTCTTCTGCTGTTGTAGCCCATCCGTCTCAAGGTTGTGCGTGTTGTGCTTCACAAATGCTTTGCTGCATACCTCGGTTGTAACGAGTGGTTATTTCAGTCAAAGTTGCTCTTCTATCAGCTTGAATCAGTCGGCCCATTCTCCTCTGACCTCTAGCATCAACAAGGCATTTTCACCCACAGGACTGCTGCATACTGGATGTTTTTCCCTTTTCACACTATTCTTTGTAAACCCTAGAAATGGTTGTGCGTGAAAATCCCAGTAACTGAGCAGATTGTGAAATACTCAGACCGGCCCGTCTGGCACCAACAACCATGCCACGCTCAAAATTGCTTAAATCACCTTTCTTTCCCATTCTGACATTCTGTTTGGAGTTCAGGAGATTGTCTTGACCAGGACCACACCCCTAAATGCATTGAAGCAACTGCCATGTGATTGGTTGATTAGATAATTGCATTAATGAAAAATTGAACAAGTGTTGCTAATAATCCTTTAGGTGAGTGTATTTATGTATCTACTACATCTATCTAATAAGTTGTTTACCATTCAATTCCATATAAGTTGGCCTTTATTAGTTTGAATATGTTTGTCAAAAGTATCAAGTATTGATTGTTTCATTTTTAAAACTGTTTCAATAATAATTTTCATGGTATTGATTCATTAGCCTTGTATGCTTCCAATTTGCATGGCTACAGTTGCCCCATTTCTTAGATTAGATGTACTTTATAGAAGTTAGATATAAATATTATAACAAACAAGCAGAAGCCCCCTCAAACACACATAAGAACTTCTGGTTTGGATAATGAGAGCTGCTGCTGTCTATGACAGGGTTGTAGAAGTCAGTAAAATGGTGAGACCTGTCCAGATGTATATGGTATATTATAGTATCTTAATTCAAAAAATACAGAAAAACTCATCAGTATAAACTTGTAAACTGTTGAATTTGATGTACGGATATCACCCTTTTGTTTTTCTTTTTTTTTTTTAAATTTTATTGAATTTTTTAAAATCAAACAACATTCTATACAAGCAAGTCAAATTTTACAAGACTAGGCTGAAATCAAGTCAACCCCCACCCAGGTGAAAGAGAGCTAGGCCAACACAGTGAAACTTTAAAAAGATAAGTAAGTAAATAAATACAATAAAAAGGGGAAGATAATCCATTTCCTCAATTTAAATGCTTATTCTAAAATATTATTAATTAGATCCTGCCACGTTTTAAAAAAAATTTGCACAGATACTCGTGAGTATTTCATTTTTTCCTGAATTTCAAATAGTATATAGCATTGGTTATAATAAAATACAATACAATGCAACATTTATTTATATAGCACATTTTCATACAAATAATGTTGCTCGAAGTGTTTTACATAATGAAAAATAAAAAAAAATAAAGACATAGTAGGAAATTAAAATAAGTCAACATTAAATAACATAGAATAAGAGTAAGGTCCGATGGCCAGGGAGGATAGAAAAAACAAAAAAAAAACTCTAGATGGCTGGAGAAAAAAATAAAATCTGCAGGGATTCCAGACCATGAGACTGCCCAATCCCCTCTGGATTCCCAATGACTGAAAAGAGGTGGGTTAGGAATCTTCCAGTTGAGCAAGATAAGTCTACATGCCAATAGTGAAGTAAAAGGTAATTACAGTTTGTTTGACCTTCTCCACTTTAAGCCCATCTGGGAGTACATCAAACACAGCTGTTAATGGGTTAGGAGAAATTGTGACACCAAGGCTGTCTGAGAGGCATTGAAAGATTTTGGTCCAGAATGATGTTCATTTGGTGCAGGCCCAAAATATGTGACTCAGTGAGGCTGGAGCTTGATTGCAACACTTGCAGGTTGGATCTTGGCCTGGAAACATTTTGGACAATTTTAAACAATACAGATGTGCTTCATAGATGAGTTATGTTGAATAATTGTATGCTTTGCACATAATGAGCTCTTGTGAATTCTGTGCATTACTACCTTCCAGTCCTTTTCTGAGATGTTGAGTGAGAGATCCTTTTCCCACTGTACTCTGGGATCTTTGAAAGGGAGGGACTTTAAAATGTTTTTATATGTTAGAGAAATGCTGAGTCCTCAAGACTGATCAACTTTTTTTCAGGAGTAGAAGTAGGTGGTAGGTGAGGAAAGTCTGGCAGGCTTTGCTTAATAAAGTTTCTAATTTGGAGGAAGTGCAAGAAATGTGTTGCTGGAAGGTTAAATTTGGAGTGTAATTGTTCATAGGATAGATGTTGTCAATGTACAGATCTCTAAGTGATTTAATACCAAATGTTTTCCAGACATTGAAAGCTGCATATGTTTGAGAGGGTGGAAAAGGTGGTTATAGTGCAAAGGTGCCACAGATAAAATCTTCTCTATCTTAAAGTACTTCCTGCATGTTCTGAGTGAATGAAGCACAATTGGGTTATTAGCATATTGGCAATAGCTTGTAGTTACTGGGGCACAAAGCAAGGAATATAAAGAAGTGCTGCAGGATTTTATTTCTATTGCGGACCAAGCTTGTGTATATTCATCCATTTGAGTCAATGTGCAGGTTTTTATACCTTGCTATTTGCCACCCAGTAATAAAACTGAAAGTTAGCTAGAGTCATGCCACCTTCTGCCTTAGGTCTTTGTAGGGTCGCCATTTGGATGCATGGATGTTTTGAATTCCAGTAAATTAGGTTATGATTGAACCTAACTTCTTAAAAAATAATTTATTGATGTGTATTGGAATGCTTTGAAATAGAAAAAGAAGCTTTGGAAGGATACTTATCTTGACAATGTTAATTCTTCCAGCTAAAGTGAGATCGAGTGTAGGCCATCTATGCAAGTCTTGCTTAAGTTTTTCCAAGCAGACGGCAAAATTTTGTTGATAAAGAGCTTTATGTTTACTTGTGATGTTTACCCCTAGGTATTTAAACTGATCTACGATGATAAAAGGGAAGTTGTCCAATCTAATATTTTGTGCTGGAGAGTTCATTGGAAAGAGCACACTTTTATTCAAATTAATTCTGAGACTGGAAATCTTTTGAAATTCTGTTAGTGCTGTTAGGACTGCAGGCACATAATTTTATGGATCAGATATGTACAGTACCATATCATCTGCATATGGAGAAATTTTCTGTTCAAGTCCTTCTCTGATAATCCCCTTTATCTGATAAGCATTTCGACAGTGAACTGCTAGTAGCTCTGTGGCGATTGCAAACAGCAGTGGTGACAAGGGGCGTCCTTGTCTAGTACCATGTTCTAGTTTGAATTAGTCTGCAATAATGTTGTTAATACAAGCTGAAGCTTCTGGACCAGTATACAGCAGTTTAATCCATGCACATATTTGAACCAAACCCAAATTTTTCCAATATGGTGAAAAAGTAATTCCATTCAACCATATCAAATGCTTGTTCTGCTTCTACAGATAATAATATCTCCGGGGTGTTAGACTTTGTGGGTAAATTCATTACATTAAACATGTGTCAGAGATTGGAAGCTAAGTGTCTGCCTTTAATAAATCCAGTTTGGTCTTGTGATATTATCGAAGAAAGAACTTTCTCATTCCTGCTGGCAAGGACTTTGGAGAGTATCTTAACATTGTTATTCAGAAGTGAGATTGGTCTGTATGATGCACATTGTAAGTCTTTATTTTGTTTAGGAAACACGGTAATTAAAGCTTGGCGAAAAGTTTGAGGTAGAATGTTATTGCCTTTAGCTTCTGTAAATGTTGCTAGTAAAAGGGGAGCTAGCAGCTTTTCTGCTCTGAAGTGAGTTCATAGCATCTAGGAATTCTGATAGTGTTAGAGGTTTGTCCAATTCTTCTGTACTGATAGTATCTAGTTGTGGTATCTGTAATGCATCCAAAAACGTATTAGGTTGTGTCTTGTCTTCTTTAGTCTGAGTAGAATATAAGGCCTTATAGTAGTCTCTAAATTTTTGCATTATATTTTTATGGTCAATGATTTTGTCTCCGTCTGCATTGGTAATTTCTGGGATTGCATTTGTGAACTTCCTTCTTGTGGATTTGTTAAGCTAAGATCTTGTTAGTTTTCTCTCCTTGTTAATAGTAATGATGTTGTGATGTAAAATTGAGTTATTCTGTTTCTTTTGATGTCAAGAGGTTGAGTTCTGAATGCAAAGCCTGTCTTTTCCTATGAAGTGCCTCATTTGAACAACTGGCAGGTTCTTGATCTATGCTGGTAATTTCACTGATTTGCTCTGATATCTTCTTGGTTTCTGATTTATTTTTGTGGGACAGATAAGAAATTATCTCTCCTCCTAAGAAAGCCTTCAGAGTTTCCCAGAGGATTCCTGCAGAAATCTCTGAGGATGTATTTGTCTCTAAAAAAAATAAATTTGCTTGGATATAAACTCCTACACTTCTCTTCTGCTAATAACAGTGGGTTAAGGCGCCATCTGTGAGATGAATATATGTGGCAAAGTGATTTCATTTTATCAAAGGGGCGTGGTCGGAGATAGCAATAGCGTCGTACTTACAAGCTTTAATCGTGGGCAAGAAATTGTTACCTGTGAAGAAATAGTCAGTTCTTGAGTAACAATGATGCACAGGTCAGTAGAAGGAATATGCTCTTGAATTTGGGTTTAGGAATCTCCAGGGGACTGATAAGTTGTGATCAGTTACAAACTGTGTAATTGTCTTTTCAGTGTTAAATGTCATCACCCCTGTGGCTCCTTTTGTTTTTCTACAGGTTAAATATTTCTTTTAGTCTGATAAAAGTTTAATAAGTCAGGGGTCTGCAATTCTTTATACATCTGGTCCATGCTCTGTTCCTTCATGGGCAACACTCTTCAGCACAAGGGCTCTGTCAACCCTTCAGTTTTTATACCACTGCTGCAAAGTGTGCACATTACTTTCTTTTATTGTCTTTATGTGCAATTTTAAAATTATCTTTCGTCAAATGTATAATGCAAGACACTATAACTTTTCAATACTCAAATGCATAAAACAGTGGCGCAACTTATCCCTTTGCGCATATCGTCAGTGTATTACAGCAGAAATTGAATTGTGGGAAAGTGACTAAAGTGGAAGTTGATTGGATCAGTTAGGCTGTGGTGGCCATTTCACGGATGGAGTCTGTGTAAATGCAACAGCGGATGCATTTTATTCTCCTTTGAGCTGTATCATACAAAAGCACTGCTCGGCACAGAAATGATTGTGATTTGATGATCTTTTTATTTTCTTTGATGGCAGACAGATTTTGTTTCACCTTTCTAAAACTGCTGGAGATACCAGTTCAAAATTCAAACCCATACCTGTATAAGACTATGATTGTGGGTGGATTTGCACAGTAGTTTTTAGGATGGGCTGTAATGTACATTAACACTAGAATTACCAATGCCTACAACTCGTAATCCCGGCCCACCTTAAATCCGTTCACACCATCTCTCTCAGCGTCTTTTGTCTTGTAAATGTGTTGATAAACGCAGAAAGGGCAGAAAGTTCTTCCAGCTCAAGTCTGTTTACCTGTGTGTGAGTTGCCGGGAATTGTATGGAGTAAATAATATATCGTTATTTGGAATACATGCATTACATGTGTGTTCCCGTGTCTACAACAATCTATGTTAACACATCGTTAAAATAGAAAAGTTTTTCATGTTTTAGTAGTAATTGACAAAATGTAGACATGAAGTGTATAATGTGTGAAGCCTGAAGTCCAAGTATCAAGTAAACACTTTCACATAAGGTACAAGTATAACAAGACAAGGGCGCTTTTATTCAAGAATATAACTACAGAAAAGGCCTCATGTTAGGGTGCGACATTGACACGCCTTTGATGCGACTGCTTTGGTGGTGCAGCAGTAAGAACTGCTGACTCGTAATCAAGACGTTCATGGTTTGATCTTGGACGCCTCCATTTTGAGTAGTGAGCTGCTTTTATTCATACTATTATACAACAAAACATACATTTGATTTTTCATAGGCTTTGTAGAACTAGGGTGTTTTACCATGTTAGCTATTATGAATGTAGTGAGAGGTCAAGCAAAATGACACCTTTTATTGGCTAACTAAAAAGATTACAATATGCAAGCTTTCGAGGCAACTCAGGCTCCTTCTTCAAGCAAGATGTAATATGAAGGGGCCTGAGTTGCCTCGAAAGCTTGCATATTGTAATCTTTTTAGTTAGCCAATAAAAGGTGTCATTTTGCTTGACCTCTCACTTCTAGTTTTAAGGTTAATGTGAAATCTTTTGACTACTACTGTAATGAATTATTCCTATGTTTTAATGACTACAATTTCTATTATTTGTTTACATCAATGTAAGATTTCCATGCATGCAGTTCAATTTACCTAAATAGATATTTTTATTGGGCGACATTATATACTGTATTAGGTATCAACAAATGTAATTTCTGTAATTTTCTCAGTGTCTTATCAAAATTTGATTTTTTTTATTGTGACAACCCCTAGACTTAAAATTAGGCTCTGCTCACTCCAGTCACCATTTCTTCAGCAAATGTGGCATTCCTTTAATTTGTTGCCAACCTCCTATGCTCGAAGGTAGGAAGAAATAATAAAAATTCAAGCATTGGCAGAAAAGAGACAGCTAAGGGTCACAGCTTACAAGTGAACCTGTCGGCAGTGAAAGAAAGAGTGTGGTGCCATCTAGATAGTTCCAGACAAAGAAAAGATCAAAATGGTACTTTCTTTTGTAGGGAATGACAGAGAATCCTTTAAGAGGGAATGAATCTGGTCAAACATAGTAGGATTGTATAGAAAGGATAAGCAAATGACAGGAGACTGAAACAAAAAGGCAAGACATACTTAAAATTAGCAAGGAGGGAAAAGTCAAAATCTACAATAGAAATTAGTTTGTTTGACAAGTTAGTTCTCTTTTGCCATCAAGTCTTTCTATGTAGAAACTGTGAGGGATGGCCAGGGTCCTTACCAGCCGGCATGCCTCCATAAAGGAAGGACCACAGGAGAGAACATGCACTAGGCATTACCTCCTTTAGAGCACTAAACAACAGGTCCCTGGGTTGCTACAGCACCACGCATCCCCACAGGGCATTGTGGGAGATGGAGTTCGACACAGACCTGTTGGGTTCCAAGGTGCTGTGGGGACTAGCAAGCTCTACTTTATCATATTATATTTAGCTTCCACCTCACCCGTAAGTGTTTCTGGGCCATGGTAACAGGCCACCAGAAGTACTCCAGGTTGCAGGAAAATATGAGTTGCCTCACGTCATTCCAGGAGCCAGAGTCGGGATTGAAAAAATGCTTTGTGGAGGAGGAATGGAGGCAGAAAGAAACAGAAAAAGAAAAAGGTCATTGCTGTGTGCTTTGGTGGTGGGAAACGCTTGGGGAAGAGTTTCCCACAACAAAATAAAAATTGTATGTTGTGCTGAACTTGTCTGTCAAAATAATCAAATATGGGGCATGTCCCATATATAAAGGACTTCTGGCAACCCTAGGTTGGGGGAATGTTTACAAAGAAATACTACACCAATCTGAAGCTTAACTATCTGAACAAAGAAAAAATATGTAAAACTTATGCAGTATTTTTGAAGGTTTTTGATCTCAAAGTATGGATACTTTGGTGTCTTTGTCTGTCTGAGTAGGGTTTGGGTAGCTGGAGGGCTCAAACAAAATTCAGACAATATCTACAGCTGCAGGATGTTCTTAAGTTAAATAGCTGCCAAAGGTGTTGACATTGTATTTGGTGCTTCCTGTAAATTTTCAGAAATTTTATGAGCTCTTGTTTTATTTCAATGTTGTATAGGCTTTGATATTTTGCATTGTTTTAACATAAACACAGTTATGTTGTTCACAGCTGCTAGTTGCTAGAACATATTCCACAATGTCACGCGCCTGACGTTCTTCAAAATGGCTGCTCCCAACCCAAAGTATCCATACTTTGAGATCAAAAACCTTCAAAAATACTGCATAATTTTTACATATTTTTTTTTTGTTCGGATAGTTAAGCTTCAGATTGGTGTGGTATTTCATTGTAAACATTCCCAAACCTAGAGTTGCCAGAAGTCCCTTATATATGGGACATACCCCATATTTGATTATTTTGTCTCCTGTCTCATATTAACCTTTCACGGACACTCAAATGTGCCCTTCTTAGTTCATTTGTCAAATTTCGTAATAAAAAAATATTTTTACTACCTTCTTACGGTACTTAGTTGTAACTTTATAAGTAATTATACTTTCTTTTCTCAGATTCTCTTGATAAAAAGAACCCAAATGTAACGAGGAAACTAGAGTTTACTGCCTGTTTGCAATTTGTTCTGTTGCTATAGTTTGCTGAGGACAGCGGCACTGTTACCATTTTACTCTCCAGCCGCGCTGCTGTGCAGTTCTGTATCAGCATGGCAACATTTAGTGTCAACAAAGTGTGTTGTTACTACTTGCCACGGCCCACTTTTTTTATAACTTAAAAACTAATCTATCCATCCATCCCAAGATGCCAAAACGTAAGTGTAAATTTTATGATGAATATTCCAGCAAATGGACATTTATCAAATAAGGCAGAAGCTGAATTTGAAGCAAACTGTGTGTATAGAGAGAAATTTTAAAAGTGTCCTGTTTTTCTAATTTTCTAATCTGGCAACCCTACCCCAACCTTGCCTGATCCTGACTAGCATTCTCATTTTCTAATTCGTTAATCTTTGCTGTAGTGGCTTGCCACTGCACGTCTCCTGATACAATGGTTTGAATTTCCAGAAACATACATTTTGACTCCAATTTGTGGCTTGTGTTTTGATTTTGGCTGATGCGTAATGGTTCTTCCTAGTTGCAGATGCAGGTCTATTTTGAGACAGTTCTTTTGATATAGTCCTGAAAAGCTTTGCTTTCCTATCCAGCCTTTCTTTTTGTAGTTTGGGGCATTCTGGGCTGATCATCTTGCCATTTACAGACATCATGTGTCATGGTGAGTGATGGCGCACATGCCTTGAAATGACACAGAGCATCAGTGCAGCAGAAAGACCAATCTGATGATGTCATCAGCAAATGACCTAAATCAGTAAAATGTAAATAATTAAGAAATGAATAAACATTATGTTTAAAGGAAGTTATCTTGCTTTAATGCAATGGATAAATGAGTCATGGGTAAAAAATAGTGCATCTCAGCATGACTGAAAGAAACACTGAATCAAAGAATACATTTAAAGATTCTTAATTTGTTTGTTGCTCAATTACATATAACTGTCTTTGTCATACAATAGCAGGAATATAAAAGATCAGTAGCTGGAGAGTTCTCTCACAACACTATCACTGCTAATGTTAGAGAAGAAGCTGCATGAGCACCTGTAAGTTTACACGAGCAAACCATAAGCCTCTTCCTTTGTCCTGCCCGTTTTTGCAGGCATGACTGGTGCAGTTTTAGACACGCACGGGACTGGCAACTGTGCAGAAATGTGATCACTGGATGATCAACGGAAGTCAGCTACAGATGTCATTCTACTGTATGCATACAATTTTTGTTTAGAGACTCATGAATTCAGATCTCACTGATGTGCAGAGCCACAGAACTGTAAGGAATCACACCATCTGAAAGGCTTTATCCATCATATTATATGGATGTTACCACAAGACAGTTCGATATACCTAGTTCTAAATTATGTATGAGTTAAATCCAGCCACCTGAAAATGACCATTTAAGTGTTTTGTTTCCAGACCTACTTTGTCACCTCTGCTCCTCAATAATCCCTGGCACTGTTCCCATATGTTTTGGTCATGTTTCTCTGGTCCTGAGGATCCCCTTCTTTGGGATTTCTCCACTATCTTCCTCTCTGTACTCCAGTGGAGAGTAATTGTTGTACCTCTTGTTGCTGGCCTTCTTGAGATCCATTGATATTGTCTCTCAGCCCATTGAAAGTCATCTTTGTTAACCCATCACTCTTGGCGCGCCTTGTGTCAGTATCAATAGTTCACCCCATTCTACAATCCAGAGATGGCACTGTGCAGTTCACTTGATCTGAACCTGGATCGGGGTCACCCGTAATGTAGTTTCTTTTTTTTTTCTTTTCTTTTCTTCAATCTCTTTAATTCATTGGTTGGCCGATGGACTGCTTTTCTTTAATTAACATTTAGCAGTTGTAAAGGTTCTGATGATGTGTGTGTGATGAGTGTAGTGAAGGTATTTTGGTGTTGGTGTTGTTATTAATTGAAAAAAAAGAATTCATTTTTAAGGAATATTTATTTACATGCAATTAACACTTAAAGAATGCCTGAAAATTTTGTAAATGGATAGATGAGTTACCTAAACCAGGCCCAAAAATGAATAATATCAACGTAAATCAGACCTCTACAAATCATAATGAAGCACTTACCAGGAAAGGTGGGCTGCTGAAATATGACGATAGGTCACATTCTCCCCAGAACAGGTTTCTTCATGGGCTTTTATCTGCGACAGCTGTGTGCTATTTAGATCAGGACTGGGAAACTACTCTACTAGCGCACACTGGGGAATTTATTTGACACCAGATATTTACAAGCTTTAGTGTTTTTTTCTATGAAACATTTTGTTTTGGTGAGGCTTCGTCAATTGTATACTGAAGTTATTGGAAACTAGAGGATCACACTGCTTTCTTCTTTGATGCCAAGCTCCTAAAAGAACGATGAATCACATATGTCTGAGATTTCACTGCCCAGTGCAATATCAGCACATAAATGTTAGTGAATATCAGCGGTTTTGATCTGCACAGACTGGGTAAACTGGCAAAGCATTGAGTCCAAGAATGGAAGGCAGCAACTCCAGCATCAGCACAAGGTTGAAATTTAAAATTATAAAAGGTCTCACTGTTTGAATGAGGCGCAGTGGTAGTGCTGCTGCCTCGCAGTTAGGAGACCCAGGTTCGCTTCCCAGGTCCTCCTTGTGTGGAGTTTGCATGTTCTCCCCGTGTCTGCGTGAGTTTCCTCCCACAATCCAAAGACATGCAGGTTAGGTGGATTGGCGATTCTAAATTGGCCCTAGTGTGTGCTTGGTGTGTGGGTGTGTTTGTTTGTGTCCTGCGGTGGGTTGGCACCCTGCCTAGGATTGGTTCCTGCCTTGTGCCCTGTGTTGGCTGGGATTGGCTCCAGCAGACCCCCGTGACCCTATTCGGATTCAGCGGGTTAGAAAATGGATGGATGGATGTTTGAATGAATTACCTGCTGTTGAAGAATGTCAAATGGAGATTCACAGGTGTCTCTGAAAATGGCCTAATCTTCTGCAGGCAGGGGCCGTATCCCAGCATATTCTGAAAATTTAAAACAGCAGAAAGAAAGAAAGAAAGAAAGAAAGAAAGAAAGAAAGAAAGAAAGAAAGAAAGAAAATGTAATTAGTTAATTATTTCTGTGTGAACTTTCACGTTAGCCCTACCAAGTGATTTGGAATCCTGGTTGCTGTCCAGGGTACTCCTAAGTTTTACGTGAAATTACATAAAAGTTACATAAAATTGTATCTAAGACCTACATTTAAGATTGAAACCCAGAGTTTAATGTTGGTAATGTCTTCTACCTTTAATATCAAAATCCATAAATGCACATCCCATCAATATTTTTGATATATTGTCTTTCTCTGGCATCCAAAACTATTTTATATCAACAGCGGCACTTCTCTGAATATTCTAAGCATTTCTAGAGTAGCAATGACAAATGAACAAATCACTGATAACCACAATGCTGTGTTTTAATAAAAGTAGCATATCTTTGAATTGCAGTAAAAAAGAAAGCATTTTAATAATAGCAGTGTTATGACAATAACTGATTAAAAAAGAAAAATATGTAGCAGTCAAAACATGAATTGACATGTTATGCCTTGCCAAAACAAGTAAAGTAAGAAAGAAACTGCGATAATAATGATAGGAAGTCACTGACGGCACGTTTACAAAACAACAAATATTGTCAAACACAATAGTAATAATTTGTTAAAAAAGTAGGACTGGCAAGACATCAGAAAAAACAAAAAATAAAAATACACTGGGATCATCAACCAGTAATAGAATAAAATAGAATACTACCAGATATAAGGCAACATCCTGATTTGAAATTATTCATTAATAATATGAAGATTAATTGATAAGTTAATCATCAGTACAAATAGATAACTGAAGAAGCAACATAAGATAACAAGGTGTATTCAGCAATAATCTTGAAAGATTTATAATACAATATTTCATATGTCAGTTATTTATAAGTATATGTCAATACAGTATTGACATTATTTTAAATTCAGTTATTGTAATTTCAAAAGTATTTATTATTTATGAAGATAAACTATTTCTTGAACTCTACTATTATTTCTGCTATTAGTAATTATTATGTAAAGTAGTAACATTAAAAGGATGCCCAGCCAAAGATTAACATTAAAAATAATATTAAGGTACAGCAACAATTACAATGTATTGCTTTGCCACATCACAAGTTAGCAGTATTAAAAATACAACTAGCTGTGCAACCTGACTAAGATGCTTGGAAATCTAAGCAATCAACAGAGACTCAGCATTAACATTTCTAGTGCACCACGAAATGCATAGGTCTCTGTTACATGCCATTTGGTATGGGATTCGTAAAAGAGGTGCTAATGTGTGTGATGTACCATCTGTGGAAAAGATAAATACAATGCATTTTTTTTACAAAAAAATATTTGTGATGTTTCATCTTTTGGAATGACAGAGACATAGCAACCAGACGAACACATGGAGAGACACAGAGACGCTTATTCTTTTATCATTTTACTAGCTGTGCTACATGTCTAAGACAGGTCAAAATGTAAGTAATCAATGCTTGATCCCATTGTTAACGTTTGCATTGCACAATGCAATGCTTATGTCTCTGTTATGTGCCATTTGGTATGGGATTCGTAAAAGCGGTGTTAATATTTCTGATGCGCCATCTTTTGGAATTACAGGGACACAGCAACAGGACAGACCCATAGACACACAGGCACTTATCTTTTTATTGAGGAAGACAATGCTGAAAGTATCATGTGAAGTGGGGCCCATCCGTAATTAGTGAAGGAAACATACTAGTTTTTCAAGTAACCTATTTATATGTTTGAATTACTCCTGATATGCATTGTCCATAACAGGCTACTACACTTGTAATTTATCAATCCAGTTTCTAAACTTAATATGAATTCAGGGTCAAGAGGGACTTGCAGGTGCAAGACGAGAATAAACTTAGAATGGAGCATCACTTCATCAATGTTGCCATTCACGCTCACATCCACACTGACCTTTTATAGGGGAGTGTTGAAATCAGTGTAATAACTTTGGGACATGGAAGAAAAACCCCCCACAGATACATGAAGAATGAGCAAACCCCACACAAATTGGCTGTACTTGGATTCAAACTCTGGGCTCTGGAGTTATGTGGCAGCAGTTCTAACCATTACACTACAAAGAAGTAATCAAGTCTGAGAGAACAAGGGACTGTTGCTGTAGCAGGGGGTTGTGTGAGTGCAGGGATCCCATTCTTGAGTGTGAATCCATTAATAGACTGAAGGAAACCAATCCACTGTGTATGTTGTTTGTGCCTTATAAGAAGCAATGACTCACAGCAACCAGCTCTGTATGAGGGAGACAGAGAGAGAGAGAGAAAGACTCAATGAGTCATTCAGAGACAAACCGCTGTTAAGATCACTCAGGAGGTGTTTTGGAGCTGGACATTTGTGTACGAAGGCAGGCGTTTCTAGTTATACACTGCCTTGTCAGGCCATTAAGACAGCAATAGGAACAAGTACTGCTGTGTGAGCCTATATACCTTTACACTATCTCCAGATTTTAGTTGCAATAGTCCCAAAGTTATTTTTTAGTAGCATTCATCATTTTACATATTATGTATATTTTCTCGGTGAGGTTTTTGTTTGAAACTAGTGAGGAATGGTACCAATCTCCCATGTCACCCTTCATGCTACCCACATTAATCCATAAGACCATGTAGCACTCTCCACACACTCTCCTGCCCATTCACTTTTCATTCACAGTTCTGCGTACCAGCTGCCAGTGTCTCTGTCCTTATGCACCAACTAAAACAACTTATGTCCTCCTTTCTTCCAACCTTCCAGTTATCTAGGACTGACTTTCACAGTGGACCAGGTGAAGAAAGAACTAAGGAAACTTAGGCAGAGAAAGTTGCCAGAGCTGGTGGTGTTAACCCTAAGGTGCTGAAGGAGTATATTAGAGCAGCTGCATGTAATTTTTCCAGTGTATCGTCAAGATGAGTCTTATCCTACAAAGGGTCCCAGCTATATGGAAAACATTTGGGACCAATTCCTAAGATAATGCATCCAAAAGTCTTCAATGACAACTGGCTGGGGTGGCTCTGATCTCCCACATTAGGGTAATATTGGCTCACTTACAACCCCTGGTCAAAACAGAACTTGACTCTTTGCAGTTTGCCTACCATGACCACATAAGGGTTGTTGATACTGTCAACTGTATGCTGAAATGACCCTACTCCTATCTGGAGAAACAGGGTAGCAGGGTGAAGACATTGATTTTTGAATTCTCAAGTGCAATCAGCACCCTAAAGCCCAAACTGCTGGGGGAGAAGCTCTGGTCAATGAGGGCCAATGCTACCATTGTGCCCTGGATAATGGACTGCTTTACTGGTATACCACAGTTTTGGTTTAGGAACCATGTATAGGACATGCCCACGAGCAGCATAGGGGTTCTACAGCGAACTGTACTGCCTCCCTTCCTGTTGCCGTGAATTAATGCACTCTTCACCACAAAAAAGAGCTGGGGAATGACCTGTACATTGTCCAGTGGACAAACTAAAAGCAAATATATGAAAAGCGATCAAAATACTTCAGGAAAGTAATTGACAAATGGCAACCGAAAAATGGTGCTTTTATACAGAACAAAATGGCTGAAGGAAATGATGTGGTAGGAGATGACGTCATAATGGATGGACAGAAATGACATCATCATCTGGAGACCGGAGATGACGTTATCTTCAGGAGTTGGAAGTGACGTCATCATCATCAGGGAACCGGAAGTGACTTTTGTGAAAGTGACATTGGGTGGCCATCTTGGGAATCCGGAAGTAAAGGTGGTAAGTTAAATGGATTATTTGTCTTCTTTTCGTCTACTGAAAAAGAGAGAGAGGCGTTAGTACCATAAATCAACCCTTCATTTCACAATGTTTCATTCAACTCAGGGCTTGTTGACTGCCTCCTAAGTGCACATGTGTGACACCGTTTACCCTGTACGCCTCAGACTTTAGATAAAATACTGAATCATGTCATCTGCAGAAATTTTCTGATGACACAGCCAAAGTTGAGTGTTTTAGTGGTGGGCATTAGAATGAATACAGGGCACCATTGAAGCATTTTGTTAAATGGTACAGGTTGAACCACATGAAGCTCAACATCAATAAGACAAAGGAAATAATTACAGATTTCAGGAGGGGTAAGCCCAATTTGCCCCCAGTCCTCATTGATAGTGAAGATGTGAAGGCAGTGAGGGCATTTAAGTGCCTTGTGGTGCATCAGAACAACAAGACTGAGTGGAGTACCATCTCAGAGACTGTATGCAGCAAGGGTCAGAGTTGCCTCTATTTCCTGAGGAGGATGAGGTCAGTTAGTGTATGCAGGCCACTCTTACATGTTTTCTACCAGTCTGTAGTGGCCTTTGTAATTTTCTATGTGGTAGTGTACTATGGAAAGAACATTAGTACAAGTGATGCCAACAGAGTAAATAAACTGATTGAAAAGGTTGGTTCAACCCTAGGAGTCAGGCTGGACCACCTGGAGGATATGTTAGAACAGAGGACACTCAGGAAGCTGCTTACTATCCAGGACCCTCTTTATGGGGTCTTGGCTAAGCAGAGGAAAACATTTAGTAACAAACTGAGACAACTCTGTGGCTCCAAGGAGAGCTATGTAAGGTCATTTCTATCCTCAGCCATCAGGCTCTATAATGAGTCACCCCTCAGCCAAGGAGGTATTGATCCATGTGTGCTGAATGGTACTGAGCTGGTCTAGCAGACACCTTAACAGACAACGACGCTATGTGCAATGTACTGTGCCAACGACTGACATCCTGTACTGTTAAACTGCAAATGAAAAGTTTTTTACAATTCTAATCATTTTACATTGAGCAAATACCCACACTTTGATAACTTACTTACAGATAGTTATTGTTATATGTGTGACTTGTTAGCATCTGTAAGATTAATAAATTGTAAGTAAATACACATTTTAATAATGTTCCGATTGATATAGATATATAAACCTTGCCATATTAATAAAGCATATATATATATATCTATAATATAGTGCCTTTCATATCTATCTTTCTATTGTATAGTGACTTTCATATCTATCTATCTCTATATCTATCTATCTATAATATAGTGCCTTTCATATGTATCTTTCTATTGTATAGTGACTTTCATATCTATCTATCTATCTATCTATATTATAGTGTCTTTCATATGTATCTTTCTATTGTATAGTGACTTTCATATCTATCTATCTATCTATAATATAGTGTCTTTCATATGTATCTTTCTATTGTATAGTGACTTTCATATCTATCTATCTATAATATAGTGTCTTTCATATGTATCTTTCTATTGTATAGTGACTTTCATATCTATCTATCTATCTATTGTCAGGGATGCCAGGGGCCATGACCCGGCCGGGACGCCAGGAGGGACCGGAAGAGGGTCAGAGCCCTGCCTGGATCACGTGGGGTTTGCCTTCGGGTTGCTTTGGGGGCCACGGGTCAAGGGCATGGAAGCCCTTCCCTGTAGGGGCCCGTGGTCACCGCCAGGAGGCGCCCCAATGCCTTGGGGACTTGTTTCCCCAGCACTCCCGCCACACCAGGAAGTGCTGGGGGGAAGACTTTGGAGGATACCCGGAGAGCTGCCGGAGAACAGCCGGCACTTCCGCCACGCTGGGGCGTGGCTAGAGGAGGAATGCCGGGAACACCTGGGGCTCATCCGGGTCCTGTATAAAAGGGGCCGTCTCCCTTCATTCGAGGCTAGAGTCGGGTGGAAGAAGGACGAGGCAAGAGGAGTTGTGGAGGCGGCCCGAGAAGAAGGCATTGTGGCCAGGACTGAGTGACTGTTTTGGGGTTTGTGCACGTGACTGGGTCTGTGTGACCTAAGTATTGTAAATATTGTGTTTAATAAACGTGTGGTGGTTTGATAACAACATGTCCGCCTGTCTGTGCCCGGGTGCCGTTCACACTATCTATCTATCTATCTATAATATAGTGCCTTTCATATGTATCTTTCTATTGTATAGTGACTTTCATATCTATCTATCTATCTATCTATCTATCTATCTATCTATCTATCTATCTATCTATCTATCTATCTATCTATCTATAATATAGTACCTTTCATATGTATCTTTATATTGTATAGTGACTTTCATATCTATCTATCTATCTATCTATCTATCTATCTATCTATCTATCTATCCAGCTGCATGAAACAAGACACTAAATTCACCCTGAAGGAGTGAAGCTAGCATTCATAACGCTGTCTTTATAAAAACCCACCTCAACAGCACAAGTTCAGCGTTCTTATAGTGCAGTCTGCACATCCTTCTTGTTTCTGTACAAGTTTTCTCCAGGTGCCTCAGTTTTGCACAGCCTTTCAAACACATGCATACCAGGCTAATTGGTGACTCTGAACTGTCCCAGTTTAAATGAGTGTGTGACTGTGCCCTCCTGAGATAATTTTCTGCCTGAATAGCTTTCACTCCATGTGACCCTGTGCTGGAATGAGCATTTGTCCATCAATTTTCATGCTTAACTCAACTATAGGGTCACAGGGAGGATCTAATAAGCATGTTTGGGAAAATGAACAAAAGAATGAATGTTTAAAATAGGGATTTGTGCACCCGATGCAGCTGCTTGGTTATGTAATGTGCAAATCCTTTGGAACTCAGCAGTACCGTACAAGCACCTGTAATGCATCTGCCGTCCTTTCTCCAAGAAGACAAACGGATTTTACTGGATGAGAAAATACTGCCCTCTTGTGGCTTTTTTCCTTCATGTGCTTAACAAATATGCTACCCTGTTTATTTAGTACCTGGGCTTAAAGCCTGTTACGTGGTTTTTCTAAAGTCCTGATGCACAGCATTATAAATTTCTACATCTCGCACTATTGCAGGTAAATACAAATACAAATCTTCCTGAGGATTGCATAAACCTAAACAAAAAACTCACAAAGTGTCTCAACCAGCAGGTACTGTGAATGCCAACATCGTTACTGTTACTTCTAGACTTACTCGTTATTCATCAAACGAGGGAAATGAAATCCCACTGGCTTGTCTGGCAGCCATGTCATTCTGAGGTGTTTATAATGAAGTTCAGCTGCAGATCAGAAAGTCTGGCATGATCAGCACGACCAAGGGCTAAAGTACACCAGGCACCATTTTAAAAAAGGTATGCAATATTAAAAGTAATCCATGCATTAAATAATGAATGTAGTTAAGTAGTTCTGGGATTAGTGTGCTTTTATATAAGCACTTTTATAGTATTAGACAGGAATACTTGCAATACCACCTTTGCGAAAGCTGACAGCCCGTGAATAGGACAGAAGGTGCCTGCTGTAATGTTTGGTACAAAGACATATTTATCCTTGATTTACCCCTCTGCTCCACAGTTTAAAATTATGAATCAAACAATTCAGATGTGAATAACTGCACATTGCAGATTTCATTCAAAGGTATTTGCATTCATTTTGTCCCATCATGTAGAAATGACAACACTTTTTCTATGTGGTCCCTCCATTTTAAGGCAACATAATGTTTGGGACGCAGCAATGGCAGATATATCAAACCAGTTATATTTAGTACTTTGTCACACATCTCTTGCATGCAATGACTGCCTGAAGTCTACGATTCACAGACATCACCAAGTGCTGAGTATCTTTTCTGGTGTTGCTCTGCCAAGCCTCTAATGCAGTCATCTTCAGCTCCTGCTTGTTTTGGGTCCTTGTCTCCTTACGTTTTCTCTTCAGCACATGGAAAGCATGCTCAACTGGACTTAAATCGATTGACTAGCTGGACCAAGAATTTTCCTTTTTTAGCTTTGAAAAACTCCTGTGTTGCCTTATGTTTGGGATCTTTATTTTGTTGTACGATGAAGCACCGTCCAACGAGGTTAGAGGCATTTATTGAAACATCAGCAGGTAAAATGTTCCTGTACACCTCAAAATTCATCGTACAACTCACATCAGCAGTTACATCATCAATGACAATAATTATGACAGTACCTGTGGTAGCCATTCATGCCCAGGTCATAACACCCCTACCTCCATGTTTAACAGATGAGCTGGTATGCTTTAGATCTTGGGCAGGTCCTTTTATTCTCCACACTTTGCTCTTGCTATCACTCTGAAGGAGGATCATCTATGTCTTGTCAGTCCACAAGACCTTCTTCCAGAATTCTGCAGGCTCTTTTAATTATTGTTATGCAAACTTTTATCTGGCCATCCTATTTTTGTGCCTACCTAGTGATTTGCATCTTGCAGTGTGGCCTCTGTATCTCTGTTCATCAAGTCTTCTATGGATAGTAGTCTCTGACACATTCACATCTGCCTCCTGAATACTGTTTCTGATTTGCCAGACAGACGTTTGGGGCTTTTTCTTTACCAGAGTGAAGATTCTTCTGTCATCAGCAGTGGAGGTCTTCCTTGGCCTACCAGTCCCTTTGCGATTACTGAGTTCACCAATGTGTTCTTTCTTCTTAATGATAGTTCAGACAGGTGAGTTAGTTAATCCTAAGGTTTTACTGATGTGTCTAATGGTGTTATTCTTGTATTTCAGCCTCATAATGACTTGTTTGACTTTCATTATCACAGCTCTTTTCATCATGTTGAACAATGGCAACTGTAGACTTCCAAGGGTAAAAGCAAGCCTAGGCATCTTATGTCTGCACCAATAAAGAAATGAAACACAACTTAGTAATGATGAGTAGATATTATGCACAAACAAAACGTATGAACAGAAGGCAAGAATTGATCCTACAGTGTTGAGTGTCAACTTCAGCATAAAATATTTTGAAAACTAAAAACAATATCAAATAAAGGTAAAAACTTTCTTCATACATTTTTCTACAACTTTTTCATTTTGACTTTTTATGAATCCAAATAAAACGTAGGCCTCTCCACTTAATTGCTGATTTGGTGTCATATAGTTTTATATATTCTGTATTTATAAATATCCATCCATCCATCCATTTTCTAACCCGCTGAATCCGGATAGGGTCACGGGGGTCTGCTGGAGCCAATCCCAGCCAACACAGGGCACAAGGCAGGAACCAATCCTGGGCAGGGTGCCAACCCACCGCAGGACACACACAAACACACCCACACACCAAGCATACACTAGGGCCAATTGAGAATCGCCAATCCTCCTAACCTGCATGTCTTTGGATTGTGGGAGGAAACCGACGCAGACACGGGGAGAACATGCAAACTCCACGCAGGGAGGACCCGGGAAGTGAACCCGGGTCTCCTAACTGCGAGGCAGCAGCGCTACCACTGCGCCACCGTGCCGCCCATTTATAAATATTATAAGCAATAAACTTAAACAAATTATACATGGTTTTAAACAAAATTAAATAAGAAATACTGCACAAAAAAATTAAACATTTACATCACTTATTTCTGCAGATATAAAAAGTTAAAGTTAAAATTTCGATTTTTTCAAAATTGCAGCCATTTTCAAAAAGATGGAATTTCCAGCTTTTTGCAAGAAAATTGATTCCTGCGACAACCGTCATTATTTTAGCTGGAAAATTTCCTATAGGAAACCCTACATTAGAAAAGTATATCAAAAATACCAGAGTACATGAAAAACTAAGCATCATAGAACCGTACAGATCTTCAACTAAATTGTATACCTACATTTAAAGGTAAAAACGCAAACAATTCTTTTTATATTCACAATTAGTTTATAAGAAGCCTGTTCTAATTCTTTTAAAGGCAAAACAAGAAACAAGAAATATTATTTAATTTGTATGAGTAGTCGACTATTGCAGATAAATAAATTATAATTTATAAAAAATAATAGAATTTTTTTAGCTGCACAGATCTTCCCAGTTACTGTTTCTTCAGCAGAAAGATCATTTAGCAGATTGGCAAATTCATTAAAAACATGGCAAAGAAGTACAACTAGTCAAAAACGACTTAATCATCTAGGAACTCTATATATCAAAAATGATTTAGCTAAACACTAGCAAAATACCCGCGCTTCACAGAGGAGAAGTAGTGTGTTAAAGAAGTTATGAAAAAGAAAAGGAAGCATTTTAAAAATAATGTAAAATGATTGTCAATGTAATTGTTTTGTGAGTGTTATGAGTGTTGCTGTCATCAAGGATTTGATTATCATTATTTCTTTCAATCAGGCTTGTATTTGGAGGATGTGTTGTGTTCAAGTTACATGCTGTCTTTTCCTAGTCTATCCCTCACCATCTCATCTTTGTTGTCAACTGTTGTAAAGATAGCAGGTTTCATTCATCGAAGTGTTCACTACCCAAATCGGTACTCATGAATCTAAGATGTTTAATAGGCATTCCCGGTATTAAGTTGTGGATTTGCCTGTGAATATTTAGCGGCAGCATGTCTATTAACGTAATTTAAACTTAAGCTTTACACCTTGCTTTCCAATTGATATGTCTACAAAGGCTTGTTCAGCTTCAGAGCGTTGTTCCTTTCTTACTGCATCAATAAGCAGCTCATCTTCCTCTTCATCTGAGACATCACACACTGCATGCACGGGTTTACCTTTCCCAGTCCTGCAAAGTCAGTTTCACGTGAGCCGCTCGGAGTACATGCATTGAAGGTTCTCAGCTGTGCTTGTGCTATCTCGTGCGATCTTGTGATGTTCACAGCTTTATTTAATTTTAGCTCAGACCCGGCACTTAAAAGTTTCTCTCGCACTTTTGCTGAGTTTGTGCCAAACACTATTCTATCCCTGACCATCTCATCTTCGTTTGCATAAGCACAGTCCTTCACCAGCAATTTTAACTCCATTACAGCAATTTTAACTCCATTACAAAGTAATCAAAAGCCTCGTTTATACCCTGTGTCTTCTCATTAAACTTGTATCTTGCGAATATCATATTCGTTGCAGGCATGACAAACGGCAGTGGCAGCATGTCTATGAACTTAATTTAAACTTAAGGTTTA
This sequence comes from Polypterus senegalus, assembly GCF_016835505.1. Taxonomy (NCBI): domain Eukaryota; kingdom Metazoa; phylum Chordata; class Cladistia; order Polypteriformes; family Polypteridae; genus Polypterus; species Polypterus senegalus. The sequence goes on from NC_053156.1 coordinate 223,108,369, forward strand.
CACCGTGCTTTGTTTCCGCAGTAGCTGCACTTATGAATATGCTTCTATGTGTCGCTCGCTTCATATTCTTTTGCTGCCTTCTCAATTGTGTAATGCGTTTTTTGTTCAGTGCTCTTTGGAACTCTTGCTTGTTCTCTGTGTACTGCGTTCACAGTCAGTTCATGTGAGCCGCTTGGAGTACATGCATCAAAGGTTCTCAGCTGTGCTTGTACTATTTTGTGCGATCTTGCAATGTCCACGGCTTTATTTAATGTTAGCTAAGACCCGGCATTTAAAAGTTTCCCTGAGTTTGTGCCAAACACTACTCTATCCCTGACCATCTCATCTTCGCTTGCATAAGCACAGTCCTTCACCCGCGAATATTTAGCGGCAGCGCGTCTATTGGATTGCTGCTGACGGATGGCCTTATATGGGCAGGCACTCAATTACGTGGGAGGCGTGACGATGAGGGACGCAACTCCGCCTCACATGGCGACCGAGCTGCAGGCTATGGCCATACTGTATATATGTACGTAAGTAGGTTCCAGTTATGACCGTTACGTGTAGAATTTCGAAATGAAGCCTATCTTTTGTAAGTAAGCTGTAAGGAATGAGCCTGCCAAATTTCAGCCTTCTACCTACACAGGAACTTGGACAATTAGTGATGAGTTAGTGAGTCAGTCAGTCAGTGAGAGCTTTGCCTTTTATTAGTATAGATGTTGATTTTAGTGAGGTCATTGAAATTTTGCGTCAAAGAAAGCTAGAAAACAGATTTTGCAATAATTTTTGATACTATTTTAAGTTTTTCATTAGGATCTTTACTTTATAAATATACTAGCAAAATACCCGCGCTTCGCAGCGGAGAAGTAGTGTGTTAAAGAAGCAATGAAAAGAAAAGGAAACATTTTGAAAATAACGTAACCTGATTGTCAATGTAATTGTTTTGTCACTGTTGTGAGTGATGAGTGTTGTTGTCATATATATATATATTTACACACACACACATAAACATATATATATATATACATATTTATACATATACACATATATACATACATATATATCTACATATATACACACACATATATACACACATATACATACATACACACACATATATACACACATATACATATATATATATACATACATACACACACAGCTATTTCGTATCAGTGCAATACGCTGCTTGTTAAAACGGTTGACTCCCGCTCTTACGTGCAATAACAAATCAAATCATTCAGTTGTCTTTGCTCATATGTCATTTTAGAGCTGGACGCCTGGCATCTTTTTTTGGCCACAGGTTCGTTTCTGTTTGCTGTGAGGTTCTGTGTTGTGGAGATTCTCAGGATGGATTGCAGGTGCTCATCAGTGAGGCGACTCCTGTGTGCTGTTTTGTTAGTCTTTATCACTGAGAAGAGCTTCTCACACAGATATGTGCTACCAAACATGCACAAGGTTCGAGCCGCATGTAGACGGACTTTTTTGTTCATCAAAGTCACCAAAGCGCCGTGCAAACTCAGTGCGCAGTGCGCTCAGTTTATCAGCAAAGTGCGATTTGGGAACACCGTAGTGACGACTTGGTTTAACAGTACTTGGCAACAGGGAAAGTGGGGCAAGGTGAACTGGTGCATTTGTGTCTCCCATAAAAGCAGCTTCACTTGAAATCACTTTGTGATTGTGCACGGGTTAAAACGTCCGCTGAAGTGTCAGATTCTTATTTAATTATGCTGTTTTCTGTATCTTCTGAATTGCATTCAGGTTACCCTGATGCAAGGCAGCTGAAGCGCTGCATTATGGGATCTGTAGTTTATTGTGTTACCAGCGCTTCATATACCCGGCTTTAATAACAATAATACAGTATATAAAATGATCTCGGGCGGATATAATTACGCCGGGCGGATGTGGCCCGCCCTTGAGTTTGACACATATGGACTAAATAGAACTTGAAAAGATATGTTTTTCAAATGTGATCGCGCAATTCAGATAGAGTTGACGCAAGACTACAGCCTGCATGCCTCAATGAGTCATCCTCCCCTCGCTCTTACTTTTTTACCGTTCATCTAATGAATACACTGAGTATGGCTTTACCAAAACAATCATTGATGGCGAATAAAGTATCCATTATTCGAGTATGTAGAGCGGGATATATATATATACATATATATATATATACCCGCGTATCGAGCGGAGAAGTAGTGTGTTAAAAAGGTAGAAAAGAAAAGGGAACATTTTAAAAATAACGTAACATGACTGTCAATATACAGTATTTGTTTTGTGAGTGTTACTGAGTGTTGCTGTCATCAAGGATTTGATTATCATTATTTCTTTCAATCAGGTTCGTATTTGTAGGATGTGTTGTGTTCAAGTTACATTCCGTGTTTGTCAATCGTTGTAAAGATGACAGGTTTCATTCATCGATTCGTTTCTTACTGCATCAATAAACAGCTCGTCTTCTTCTTTATCTGAGACCTGACACACTGCATGCACGGGTTTTTTTTACACTGTCTTCCTTTAGCGGGACATTGACTTTTTCCACCGTGTGCTTTGTTTCCGCAGTAGCTGGATTTATGAATATGCTTATCAGACGCTTCATATTTTTGCTGCCTTTTCAATTGTGTAATTCGGTTTTGTTCAGCTCTTTGGAACTGTTGCCTTTTATCTGTGCACTGCGCCAGTTCACGTGAGCGCTCGGTGTACATGCATCGAAGGTTCCCAGCTGTGCTGGTGCCATCTCGTGCTATGTCCGTGGCTGTATTTAATGTTACCTTAGTCCTGGCACTTAAAACTTTCTCTCGCAGTTTCGCTGAGTTTGTGTCAAACACCACCCTGACCATCTCATCTTCCTCTCCATAAGCACAGTCCTTCACCCGTGAATATTTACCCGTGGCAGTTTGCTATTGGATTGCCGCTGACGGACGGCCTTATATGGGCAGGCACTAAATTACAAACGCCAGCGGCAGCCTGTCTATGAACTTAATTTAAAGTGTAGGTTTACATCGTGCTTTGTTTCCGAAGTAGCAGAACTCATGAATATGGTTGTATATGTCACTCGCTCGCTTCTTATTGTTTCGCTGCCTTCTCAATTATATAATGCATGTTTTCTTAAGCGCTTTTTTGAGCTCTTCCTGGTTTTCTATGTACTGCGTGATTACGTGGGAGGCGTGATGATGTCACACGAAACTCCGCCCCCACGGCGTTGAAGCTCATCTCCATTACAGTAAATGGAGAAAACTGCTTCCAGTTATGACCATTACGCGTAGAATTTCGATATAAAACCTGCTCAACTTTTGTAAGGAAGCTGTAAGGAATGAACCTGCCAAATTTCAGCCTTCCACCCACACGGGAAGTTGGAGAATTAGTGATGAGTCAGTGAGTGAGTGAGTGAGTGAGTGAGTGAGTGAGGGCTTTGCCTTTTATTAGTATAGATTCAATAAATGTGCATAATACTTCTTATGTTTTCGCATCATTAACCTCGCTTATTTTATTTTAAATCCTATTGGGTATCACATTTTCCTTAACCCTAGGTGAAGGGCCTGCCAGAGATCCTGGCCTAGGGTCCCGCATTAGACTGTGGGAGCCATGCTAATGATAATCTACATTCCTTACACCTACTTGTGTCCATAAGTGGAGTAAGCCTGTTCTCCCTGTGATATGCCTTATCCACACAATCTGCTGTCATATTGCCCTTTAATTATGGCTATAGTGTCTTATAGTTTGTTCTGTAGCAGATTTGTCATTCTACATGGCCTTTCGCCATCTTGCTCATTTCTATTCATTAGTTAGAAATGAAGAAGTACTTTTTATGCATTGACTTAAGATGTTTTGAATTGCAGTTTTGCCCTCCAGAAACAGACTTTTTCTGCTTTCCTGGCATAGGTTCTATCATTGCTGTATCATAACTGTCATTGCTATACATTTCACAAGCACACTGGTCTTATTGCATACTGTAGATAGATAGATAGATAGATAGATATGAAAGGCACTATATAACAGATAGATAGACAGATAATAGCTACATAGATAGATATGAAAGGCACTATATAACAGATAGATATATATATATGAAAGGCACTATATAACAGATAGATAGATATATAGATATCTATTAATCCCAAGGAGAATCTGAATGTGTCAAGCAATTATAATCACACAATTGCATATTAGTAATATTATACTGAATATTAGTCAGTGGTGCAGTAAATTGCACAAAGCATCATTGTCCATTTGTTAGACCAGCTCAGTCTTGTTCATAGTGGGTACAACACCACCCCAGCCATGGAGTGACTCATTATGGAGCAGGAGAGGTCAATTCTGATTCTGGATAACCACAGTGGCTATAGGTTTTCATTCTAATTGTTTTCTTAATTAGTTTTTCCTACTAATTGACTTCATTTAATTTATTTGCTATTTATGACTGAGATGCTTTAAATTAGGGCTGAGCAACGTTGGTTCTGGAGGGCTGCAGTGGCTTCCGATTTTTGTTTCAACTCAGTTGCTTCATGTGAAATCATTCACTGCTGATGAGACACTAATTGCTCAAGTGACTTTTTCTATTTCATTTTAGTTGTCTCACTTGTTAAGATTTTGAACCCTTAATTGCTTATTTTAGTCTTAAACAGCTGTATTCATTGTTTAATCTACTCCTAATTTGCAATAGTATGCAAATGACAGTGGAATTAGCAGTTCTACATCTAGCTTGTCTCTGTTTCCACCCGTGTGTATTTATCATTCACAATTTGGTTTAATTAAGTACTCAGGCGGAAACAGAACAGAAAGTGAAGAATTGAAAACTACTCATCCGTTTGAGGCATCAAATCACTTGACTGATACATGTATCATTAGAAAGGAAAAAAAATCTATGATCTAAGAATGAACTGACATGGTAGAGTTAAAACACAACATGCCATGAAATTAAATAAAATCTGTTATGGTGATTTCAGGCTTCTAAATAAGCAACTGGGTTGTAGCAAAAACCTGTAGCCACTGTGGCTGTCCAGGGTCAGAGTTGGCCACTCCTGTTATACAGCCTGATGGCAGAGGGTAGAAATGGTTGAGGTCGAGCTTTTAGTTACAGGGCCCCTAAACTGTGAAATGGTCTGCCTGCTACTACAAGAGATGCCCCTTCGTTCTCAGCTTTCAAATCCTGGCTGAAGACTCACTAATTCAGTTTAGCATACCCTGACTAGAGCTGCGAATTAACTGTACAGACTGCATCTCTGTTGTTGGTCATTAGCACTAAAACATAAGTAGTATGATAGTTATAATTTGTTACTAACCTTCACCTATTATGTTTCACTATTCACTGCCCACCTGCCAAGTTATTTTGCCTGCCTAAGGTAAACTCATCCCTGATGGAGAATTGCAGGAATTGTCGGGTAGAGGGGTCCTTTCATCGGATTGGCTGGCCCAGTGCTGTCTCAGCTACGGAATGGCCAAAAGGGGGAAGCAGCTTGATGGCTGAGGTCTCCAGAACTCTGAACCAATCCAAATCGTATTATGTAATATCATCTACTGTTAAATTTTGCTCCGCACTTCTAAAATTTTTATTTTTAAACTGTATTGAGGATTTGTTCCGTTCTGTATATTGTATTGTATTGACCCCCTTCTTTTTGACACCCACTGCACACCCAACCTACCTGGAAAGGGGTCTCTCTTTGAACTGCCTTAACCAAGGTTTCTTCCATTTTTTCCCTACTGGGGTTTTTTGGGAGTTTTTCCTTGTCTTCTTAGAGAGTCAAGGCTGGGGGGCTGTCAAGAGGCAGGACCTGTTAAAGCCCATTGCGGCACTTCTTGTGTGATTTTGGGCTATACAAAAATAAATTGCAGCACAGTTGGCTCAGTCTGTTACTGAATGCCCTCCTCTGTTTAGCCAAGACAGCACACAGGGGATGCTAGTCATTGTCCAAAATAGTAAGCAGACACCTGAGTGATTTCTGCTCCACTTCGTTTTCAAGTCAGACTCCCAGGACTTAGACACCCTTTTTATAAACATCGTTACTAAAGGGAAAACAAATTAATTATAGTTTTTGAAACAAATGTAATATGAAAGTCTAGTGAGTACTTAAACAAATTCAATCAGGACTACCAAAGACTTGAGTCTGATGACAGACCCCTGGATTTATCGTTGTGATTATTTTGGTGACAGACCTCTGCTTGTGAGATGCCTGCTGCTTTGTTTGGTGTACAGGAAAGTCCACTTCTGCCACTAAAAATGTATCACTTGGTTTAATTATACAATAGCAGGCTTGCTTTTATATACTGTAACACTATAACTTCTTAAGTTGACTTTTTAATCTTCTTCATGTACTTCTGTTTTAAATGTTTATTATGCACTTCATTTTGGAATAAAGAATCTATTGTTTTTGCAGTATCAAGGATTTTAAAATGGTACATTTATGATTGAAAGTAAACAGAGAAGGGATGATTATAGGAAGAGCACAAAGAAACAAAGTCCTTATTTGCTTCGCTCGAGCCCAGCTGTGCAGGATTAAAGAACCCCTGAGAATCCTCCCTCATGTTCTACCCTCTGTCTTTCCATATTTTGCTTTCTCTTTCTGATTCTTTTTCTCTTTCTCCAGGTTCTGGTCTGATCCTCATCTAACTTCCTTTATGTTTCTAGAATCAGGGAGAAGCGGGGCCATGTTGAAGGTCAGAGGTGCTTTTGTCCAGCTAGAGCACAGGACCTGAGCACCCAGTAGTGTCCCTTCACACCTAACCTATGAGTTGGCTTCTGCAATAGCCACAATAGTAAAAGTGAAACAGGCAGGCAGTGTGGTGTCATGTAAAGGATTTGGACCTCAGTCTGTGAGGCTATGGGTTCAAAGCCTGCTATTGACACTCTGCAACCATGAGCAGGTCACTTCACCTGCCTGTGCTCCAATTGGAAAAACAAAAAGGATTGTAACCAATTGTATGTCAAATGTTGTAAGTCATCTTGGATAAAAGTGGCAAATAAATGTAAATAAACATGGTGAACCTTTTCCCTCTCTTGCCAGTAATAATGTTCTGTATACTCTGACAGCCAGCGTGGGTCCACCCGTCTTTTGGCAGGTACTCCCAATGGTCTGTACACCTTGGTGCTGTTTCTAGACTTGTGGAAAATGTTCTTGTACTATAAATGAATAGCCAAAGGAAAGGCAAAATGGTCAAAGGAAAAACTTCAAGATAGATAGATAGATAGATAGATAGATAGATAGATAGATAGATAGATAGATAGATAGATAGATAGATAGATAGATAGTGTGGACTATAGCTGGCCATTCATCCCAGCCCATAACCCCAGACTGCCGGAGGGAGCCTTCCCTGCAGCATGGAGGTGCGCCGAATGCCAGCAGGGAATCCTGGACAATGGAGTTTTTTTCCACAGTCCTGCTGGATACCATGAGGGCCACTAGAGGACGCTGCAGGGAGGAACAAGGATTACTTTCCCTACAGCCCGGAAGTACGTCCCAGTCACGTGGATAGAAGAAATGATGTACTTCCAGGTTGAAGAAGAGGAGTTTTTTACCTGACCTAGAAGTGCTGGATAATCACATGGACTGATGGCTCAGAAGCACTTCCTGGTCAAGGACTATAAAGGACTCTAGGAAATCCTAGATGGAGAAGCTGTGTCGGGTGGCAGGGTGACAACGCGTCTGGGAGAGGAGGATTGATTATTGATTGAATTATTGTTATAGCTAATGAGTATTATTGTGGAGTGTAGGGTGCTTTGTGCATACTATTGTACAAATAAATTTAATATTTGGACTTTTACCTCCTGGTGTCTGGTGTCTGGTCTGAGGGTTCAAGGGGACGACAGCGCCCCTTATCTGTCACAATAGATAGTGTGGTATCTGGCCGGGACGCCCAGGAGGACCGGAGGAGGGCTTGTGCCTCCTCCAGACCGCGAGGGGGCGTCCGCCCTGATTATGTTGGGGGCCACGGGTAAAGGGCTTAGAAGCCCAGCCCTGTAGGGACCCGTGGCCACCGCCAGGCGGCGCCCCGGTGCCTGAATATCCATGGAGCCCAGCACTTCCTGGTGTGGCGGGGAAGATGACAGGGGACACCCGGACGGCTTCCGGGTGTGCAGCCGGCACTTCCGCCACACTGGGGCATGGCCATGGAGGAGAGCCGGGAAGCAGCTGGAGCCCATCCGGGTTCCTATTTAAGGGGCCGCCTCCCATCAGTCGATGGTGGAAGTCGGGTGGAAGAGGATGGAGCTAGAGAGAGGACGGGAGGCGGCCAAGAGAGAGGCATTTTGACTGTGTGGCCTGGACATTTGGGGGAACGGTGCAAGAGGCACTGGAACGTGCACGGATGTAATTATTGTAAATATAACTGTAAATAAACGTGTGTTGGGTGAACTTAAGATGTCTGCCTGTCTGTGTCCGGGTTCAAGTCCACAATAGATAGATACTTTATTAATACCCAAGGGGAAATTCACATACTCCAGCAGCAGCATATTGATAAAAACAATATTAATTAAAGAGTGATAAACTCGCAATGCAAATTAAAAAATGCAAGGTGGAGAATGCGAGGTAGGTATAACAGTCTATAATCTTGTATAATGTTACCCCCCTGGGTGGAATTGAAGAGTGTGGGGGAGGAACGATCTCCTCAGTCTGTCAGTGGAGCAGGACAGTGACAGCAGTCTGTCGCTGAAGCTGCTCCTCTGTCTGGAGATGATACTGTTCAGTGGATGCAGTGGATTCTCCATGATTGATAGGAGCCTGCTCAGCGCCTGTCGCTCTGCTACAGATGTCAAACTGTCCAGCACCATGCCTACAATGGAGCCTGCCTTCCTCACCAGTTTGTCCAGGAGTGTGGCGTCCCTCTTCTTTATGCTGCTTTCCCAGCACACCACCGAGTAGAAGAGGAAACTCGCCACAACCGTCTGACAGAACATCTGCAGCATCTTTTTGCAGATGTTGAAGGGTGCCAGCCTTCTAAAAAAGTATAGTCGGCTCTGTCCTCTCTTGCACAGAGCATACAGACAGTGACTAGGCCAGTCACTAAGCATTACACTACCATGCTACACCTTCCAAACCTGCTTATCCAGAGCAAGGTCATGGGAAGCTGGAGCCTATCCTAGCAAGCATCAGGCACCAGCCCATCACCGGGTGAATACATACTCACATATTAGGGGTCAATTTAGCATTGTCTATCTACCTAATCTGTGTGTTTTTGGATTGGATGGAAAAAATCCACACAGACACGGATGAGAGCATACAAACTTCATGCAGGGAGCATCTGATACTTGAACCCCAGTCTCCTTTTCGCAAGGCAGCAGCACTACCACTGCACTACCATTTCACCCCAGTTGCTTCATTTAAATCTGAAAATCAATACAATAAATCAATTTCAGCATAGTATAAGTACCTGTAATAAAATTGCAAAGTAAAATGTACTAAAGTCCAAAAATGCTGAACACATCCATTATGAAAAAGTTGGACACAAGCAGAGAGTTAACTAAAATGAAGTGGGACAAATAGAAATTGTCTCGCCAATCATAGTCAGCAGAATTGGAAAGGCCTACAAAGAAAGCTAAACAAGCCGTCTGGTCTGCAACGCACAAGTGAGCAGTGAATGTCTAAAAAAGACAACATTTGCTGCATCATTAAGTAGTGTGACTAGAGCAAACCCAGGAGGAGCGTGCAAGGAGCGCTTCCAAGAGTGAGAAAGAGCAATGCCTTAGAGACGTTGCACGGCTGAGCGGAGAGTTATGTAACAGCTTGTTAAATCATCTGGTGAACCACATAGCTTCTAAAAGGAGCAAGAGTTCAGATTCAGTGGAAAATTGTTCAGAAAATGAGAGGAACCTGACCGTTCTTTAAATTCTAGCAGCTAGCCACTATGACTTCAGTCATTGATGGCTATTAGGAAATTCCCATACAGCAACAGCTTCAGGATCTGAATGAAGTAGGTTCAGGAGGGAGATTTTTTTGTTGAATGACACAGGATCTGTGTGGGTTCAAGCAGACCTGGCCAGTTAGATGATTCTGTCAGATGTCCTTATATTCAGTGACTATGAGAAAAACTCATCTTCTTGGACTTTTGGACATTTTATGGTGTTATGATGTTAAAGAAACATCATTTTGCAATGCTCCCTGTGAAAAAAAAATCCCAAAATGCTTTACCTTGTCACACAAGTGTGCATGGGAGACAGCTAAAGGGCTCAAAGGAAGGTTATTCCACGCCAGGCCAGGGGGTGGCGAGGTGCACTGATCCTTACTCTTTTTCCACTGCAGATCCATTATGGGAAATTCCTCCTGGTCCCCATGATGTCACTTCCAGTCAAGAACGCCACAACCTCACTTCTGCTCCACAAGACGCCCCTTCCGGACATGAGCCTGATATTGTCACTTCTGGTTCCAGGCATAACTACCTCACTTCCACTTTAAAAACCCACCGTCTCAACCTCACCAGTCAGTTCTATTTTGAAATTAAACCAGTACACATCTGTGCTAAAAAAATTTCTATTTTGCAGCCAGGAAAATTATATGGGTGACTGCCCCAAATCTTTTTATGGCTTTTGTCTCCTCTTTGACAACCTATACAGAGCAGTGTTATAATTGATAATATGTCATTTTTCTTTGCAACTGAAGGTAGGCTAAGTGATTAATTTCTTAAACTCAAACAGGGAGCCAGTGAGGTGATCAAACAACAACTTTCAGACTTCCAACATCTTAAAGCACAATGTCACTGGTATACAGTAGATGGACTAGTGATATATAAATGGGATACTCTTCATTTAATTTGTCCAGACACCATAGAGACAGGTGAACCAGGAGTTATGCGTAAAAACCAAAACAAAACCAATGAAGATAAAAATAGCAATTGAAACCAGACAAAAGGCAATAATCAAAACATGCAAGAAGTCAAAACAAAAAAGACGCAAAGAAAAGATGAACAATTAAGGGCTTTTATTTTTAAGGTTTTCTACCTGTAGATCAGATAAAGAAATGAGCTCCTAGCTGACCTTTACTCCCAATGTGCCATTGAACTGGAGGTTGCAACCTCATAAGTCACGACCCCAGAAACACAGGACAGACCCAACATTGTCAGCGATAGGAACGCCTCAATGTGGCTTTGAAGATGATCAAATATATCACAAAAATGACATTGATCATGACAAAATTAAATTATGTACTACCAAGTAAAACAAAGCAAACGTACATAAGATGTGGTGTAGACAGTTTACTTTAGATCTCACATAATGTGCTGAATACAATCCAGCCAAAAGAAGGATGAATATTCCAAAGTGCAAAAACACCATGAAGGCAAACTTTATAAAGAGCATCTTGAAGCATCTTTCTGAAGAATGGAATAAGACAATGTTCGTGCTGTTGAAAATCAATCCACTCCTTACCAAGTCCGTGTTACTGAGACCCATCCTGGCAGCATCAAGCACAAGGCTGGATGCACTGCCAGGTGTTGAAAGTCTCCCAAAAAATATTGCAAAGAAAGAGAATTGGAGAAGGAGATTCTGCAAAAATGAAAGACAAATGAGAGGCTAAAAGTGATCTCTCTACTGTGTGGCAACTGTGATGGAATTCCACCCTTCAACGACAGTTTTGTAACCAGCCTAACATACACAGCAATCCTGTGTGTCATGGGGATGCGATGCAACTAATGATATTCTTAAAAGAAATCTCACATGAGACGTCAACAGAAGTTTCAGGGATTCTACAATTCAGCTTTTGTTTTGGCTTCAAAGCTGCTCACTTTGTTCAAATGTAACATGACACTTTAAACCGAAAGAATCCCGGCCAGAGGGTGAGACATAATACCTTTGTGTCGAGAGTCCAGGCTTTTGAAGAGCGCAGGTTTCAATTGTACAAAACAAAAAGTTTCATTTAAAATGTGGTTTCTCAGAAACCTTCACAATTTTATTTTTGGAATTTTTCCAATCGTATTGCATTGTATGGAAGTGCAAAAATTATTCAGTCCCCTTCAAAGCTGTTATAATTTTCTGCATGACAAAATATTTGCACACATATTTATCCATTCAGTATTTTTAATGTGAACTTTTCCAAAGTCAAAATAATCCATTTAGGGGCGGCACGATGGCGCAGTGGGTAGCGCTGCTGCCTCGCAGTTAGGAGACCGGGTTCGCTTCCTGGGTCCTCCCTGCATGTTCTCCCCGTGTCTGTGAGGGTTTCCTCCAGGTGCTCCGGTTTTCTCCCACAGTCCAAAGAGATGCAGGTTAGGTTCGGCATTGGCAATCCTAGGTTGTACCCAATGTGTGCTTATTGTGTGTGTGCCCGCTCTGCCAGGGGTTTGTTTCCTGCCTTGTGCCCTGTGTTGGCTGGGATTGGCTCCAGCAGACCACTGTGACCCTGTAGTTAGGATATAGCGGGTTGGATAATGGATGGATACAAAATAAACCATTTTCTGTAGATATTTAACTGAAGAAGAAAAACTCAAATGTTAGTATTTGTGTAAACATTCAAGCCATACACAGTAATATTTGTCGAGTTCCCTTTTGCTGGCACTGGACTGACAGCCGGCACAATGTTGGTTCCTGTCTTACCCTCAGTTCTGCCAGAACAGACTTTGGCGCCAGTGACACTGAATTGAACTTAAGCAGGTTTTAAATTGGACAAAGTTTAGGTGTAATTTCCCTCTTATGCATGTTTTTGCTCTGTGTGCGCTGACCTAGATGTTTAAAGAAAAAATATTGAAAACTTAGCCAAAGGTACCTATAAATATACATACATGGCAAGTGAAAGATGAAGTCCATGACAGATCTTGGCTTGCTATCTGTGGCATGTGTCATTCTTTTTTCAGAGTCTAACTAGCTCTCCCTGACAGTTGACAAAATGCAATGATTGACTGATGAGAAGCTATAGCTTATGCCTTTGAAATTGAGTCAGACATCTTATGTTGACATGTGCCTGCTGAGCCCATTGTGGCAGTGGGTTTAGAGTTAGTGCTGACAAATGGCAGAGCTCATTTCTTTATGGAAAAGGCAGAACAAGTTGAGCTTTTCAGGACCCTTCCTGTTTGTCAACAGTCAGATATAAATGCAATCAGATTCATGGAAGATGTTGGCAGATTCATAGCAGGTTAGTTCCTACAGCAGTCCCTATTACAATGGAGAGATACTTGTGACATGTTTGACGGATGGGTGGGATGCTTACCAGGCCATAATGCCATCAGAGTGGAAGGACCGGGGGGAAAATAGTGTGCACTGGTCATTGCCTGTCCCAGATTGCTAGATAGTAGCCCCTCAGGGTTGCGGTAGCAGCACAGATTCCCAGGAGGGCATCATGGGATCTGGATTTGTTTGGCTCAGCCCTGTTGGATTCCATGGGTGCTGCCAGGGTTGCTGCGGGGACTGGTGAGCTATTTTTTGTCCGGCTCCCAGCTCACCTGGAAGTGCTTCCAGATGTGACATAAAAGGAGCTGCCTGTTACAATTCTGGTAGCCAGAGTTTGTCGGTGGAGGACAATGCTTGCTGGAAGTAGTGGAGGAGGCCGAGAGAAAAGAAAGAGAAGAAGGCAGAGAGGTACAGAGTGCTGTATATTGTGTGCTTTGTAACTATGAGTGTGGTGTATGAAACACTTGTTAAGGAAGAGTTTCCCACAAAATAAAAACCTTTGTTTGTGGCAGCTTGAGTCCAAAGCCTGTGTGCGTCATTTCTGCTCCTTCCTTTAGCATGGTCCAATACGTTTCAAAATGATGTAATGTGTTCACTAATGGATGGACAGAAAAATACTGGACATGCTCCAGCCCTTCCCTTGGATTAGCCATCCAAGACCAACACTCTCCTTTTTTCTGCCTATTGCTACTTTGGAGGGCATCTTGTATAGTTACATGGCTTGCTGCCCCAAAACTCCCTTTCTTCCCACGGTGACTTGTCTAGGACCTCCAATGCAGCCAACTGTGCTTCTTTCTTTTCTTTGGAGGATGTCAGTGAAGCTTTCCTCTTTTCTCTATCAAAATGACTTCGCTAGCCGGTTGCTCCTTCACAATATGAAATTACAAACCAAGGTGGCGGAATATCCAGTTTGAAGGCTTAAGGATGATGTCTCTGTTGTCTGTAGTTAATGTTTCCCTTTTGTCCCTTTTGATAATGTGTGAGGCTCAGTCAAAAATTAGTACAGAAGGACTGGGCATCCATCTCCAGCTCTGTAGAAATACATAAAAAGACATAAAAAAGTGGATTTTCCTATTGAGGTAAGTTGGGGAATGCATGCCTTAATGAGGATTTTAAATGCTGTGCCTTGAGATCCTCTAAAAGTGTAACATGGTGGGAATGTGGGAGTGACAAGCAGACTGGTGCTGTGAAAACAATGCTTTTGCACTATTTTGATCTTTGGTGCCAACCAGTTTATAGAAATAATCACCCATAAGCTTAAATCCATAAAAATTGCAGCACACGTTTGCCAAAAAAGACAAGATTGCGAGAGCAAGCCTCAAAAATGATGTTTTCCCTTTGAGACTGTTGCATTCACTCTGCATAATAGACTCAGTGTTCTACCAGATAACAAAAACAGCAAAGGGGATAGTTCAGTAATCTCCTTTAAAATCCCCTGGGCAACAAACCCTGAAGATGTACTAGCGAAGAGAATGTGAGAGGATATTTAGTGGCAGACCGAGGACATGCTGGGTGGATAACAATTCTCTGCTGACCTGAGAATGTCTAGGGGATTCCTAAGGAGAAAATGGAATCTACTGATATGGAAAAGAAAGTCTGGCCTGACCCACGTGGCTTCTTGCAATGCTAATCCTTGCCAGAACAAATTGCGTAAAAATTGATTAGTTGATAATATAGCATTACATAAAGTTGTCAGCCTTGGTAAATCCAATTTGGGGTCACAGGGGAGGCGAGTCAACCTCAGCAGCACTGGATGCAAGGCAGTAAATACAGTAGCTCTGGGAAGGGTGCAAATGCATCACACAGCCAACACTCACACAAGTGCACACACACACACACACACACACACACACTGGGGCCAACTTGGAGTCAACAGTTAAACTAACCTGCATGTCTTTGTGGATTTGGGAAGAAACAGACAATGGAGAACATGCAAACTTCACATGGACAAGACCAGATGCTGGACACTGGATTGGTCAGTTAGAACCACTAACTACTGCACTTCTGTGCTGCATATATTTTATTATAGTTCTTCTGAAAGGTCCTCTTCAAATTGATGCCATGAACTCTGTACCATGGAAGCTGTCTGGCAATGTGATGGGCCACAGTGATAGTGATCAGCTCAGCAGATCTGGTATATGCGACAGTGTCCTGCAATCTCATCATTTCTCATTCATCATCAGTGAAATAATATCTGCTTGGGGCTTGATGCTGAACTGAGGTCATGGATCTTGTTTTCATAGCATAACGATGTGCATGACTTTGCTTTTCAGTTGGAGTATATGACTTTGGTTAAGATGAAAACAACCAGCCTGCACTAAAAACCTAAGTAGACATCAGCTGTCCATGTTTTGTCACACCTGCATTGTGCAATATGCTTCACTCTTAGCAGATGTTGCCACTGCCTTTTTTCCTGTCAGCCTTGGCACATATCCGCACCACTGTTGGCCTTGAGAAGGACTAGAGGCCTGATTATATTTTCAGGGTAGCCTGCACCTCCAATTTTTTGTTACAGGAGTGCATATCACATCATAAGCTCTCAATGTAAACCAAGATCAATGTTCAAAGTGCAGTGGTTTGAGAATTTTTGTGACAGATGGATAACCTTTAGAATTATATATATATATATATATATATAGGGCGGCTGTATTACCCATCTAAGATGAACTAATCAGCCTGCACCTCAGTGGTAATGGATGTAGTGCACCATGCAATGCATATGTCTTTGTTATACTGCTATTTAGTTTGAGATTTGTAAAAAAAGGTGTTAATATTTGTGATGAGCCATTTGTTGGAATGACAAACGTTGCATTTTATTTCAAAAAGTGTTTGTGATTTGCCTCCTTTTGGAATGATGAGACAGAGGACCAGACAAACACACAGACACACACACAGGTATTTATTCTTTTTTATATTATATTATATTATATTATATTATATTATATTATATTATATTATATTATTAGACATATATAAAACAAGAACTGTGTGTGCATGTGTGTACGTATGGAGCAGCCCACGTATACTTCTGCCTTTTAATCCATCCATCATTGTTGGAGCATCATGAAGCTTTGAGTAGGTGGAGGTGGCGCAGGCCACCACCACAAAGAAACCTGAAAAAGAAACAGAAAAGAGAGTAGGGGTCAGTACGGATTTTAGAGCCACCATGAATAGTTATTATGATGAATTGAACATACAGAGTATCAGGATTAAGTTAAATTAAGATTAAATTGAAGTTATAAAAAGGCCATGTTAAAGTAATGTGTTTTCAGCAGTGTTTTAAAGTGCTCTACTGTATCAGCCTGGCGAATTCCTATTGGCAGGCTATTCCAGATTTTAGGTGCATAACAGCAGAAGGCCGCCTCACCACTTCTTTTAAGTTTAGCTTTTGGAATTATAAGGAGACACTCATTTGAGGATCTAAGGTTACGATTTGGAATATAAGGTGTCAGACATTCCGATATATAAGATGAAGCGAGATTATTTAAGGCTTTATAAACCATAAGCAGAATTTTAAAGTCAATCCTGAATGACACAGGCAACCAGTGTAGTGACATCAAAACTGGACAAATGTGTTCGGATTTTCTTCTCCTAGTTAGGATTCTAGCAGCTGCATTCTGCACTCATTGCAAACTATTTATGTCTTTATTTATGTCTATTTATGTCTATTTATGTCTATTTATTTATTTATTTATTTATTTATTTATTTATTTATTTATTTATTTTGTCTATTTATGTCTATTTATGTCTATTTTTGGGTAGTCCTGAGAGGAGTGCGTTACAGACTTGCCCAGAGGGGACTGGGCGGTCTCTTGGTCTGGAATCCCTACAGATTTTATTTTTTTTACTCCAGCCTCTGGAGTTTTTTTTTTTTTTTGTTGTTTTTTCTGTCCACCCTGGCCATCGGACCTTACTTATTCTATGTTAATTAATGTTGACTTATTTTTATTTTTTATTGTGTCTTCTATTTTTCTATTCTTCATTTTGTAAAGCACTTTGAGCTACATTTTGTTTTGTATGAAAATGTGCTATATAAATGAATGTTGTTGTTGAAAACAAATGCGCGAACTAATTTCTCAGCATTTTTCAAAGATATAAGAGGTCTAACTTTTGCTATGTTTCTTAGGTGAAAAAATGCAGTCCTAATGATCTGGTTAATATGCGATTTAAAATTCAGATTACAGTCAACAATTACCCCTAAGCTTTTTACCTCCGTCTTGACTTTTAATTCTAATGTATCCAGTTTATTTCTAATAGCCTCATTGTATCCATTAAAGCCAATCACTAAGATAATTTAGTTTTCTCTTTATTTAACTTGAGAAAGTTACTATTCATCCACTTTGATGTGAATTCTATGGAAGATGTAGAAGAATATACAAATATGACTTGCACTTGGCGAGATGGCGCATGTATGCACTTTACCACTTTTACATTTTTTCACTGCTTGCGTGCATCTCACATCTCATTCAACCCAAGCAGACAAACTCAGCTTTGGGGTACATACACATTGTACGTTCACATAATGGGCTGACACACATTTGCCTGAGACAGGTTCCAGCTTTTCCCCCTCAATTTAAGCCACAGCTGCACTTGGCTACACGTCTGTCTCGGACAAGATACGATCTGTACCAGCCCACTTAAATGACGCTTCTGCAAGTTTACACATATAGTAAAACTGCTAGGAAGTCTTCAGGTTGTTTTTCATCCTCAAGACCACAAGCAGCTAGTTAAATTATATAGCGTTGACCCATTATGAAACTGTCCTGCACCTAACCATTCTCTGTTTGATTTCCCTTCCTAATCCTAAAGATATGTGTGTTTGGTTTATTGCCAGTTCTAGTCTGGCCTTGCAGAATTCTTTCAACACCGAGAGAATTCTTTCTACTTAACAGTAAATCACGTACACAAGGACACCAATGGAAATTAAGGGGAAGGGCATTTAGGACTTAAGCCAGGAAGTACTTCTTTACGCAAAGAGTTGCAGGAATCTGGGCGAACTACTGAGCCATTTATTTGAAGCAGAAACCTTAATGGCCTTTAAGAAGAATCTGAATGAGATTTAGGACAAGCTTAGCTATTAGTTAAACAAGCAGGCTTGATGGATGAAACAGTCTCCTCTCGTTTATCAAATTTCGTATGTTCTTATGAGTGAGTATTGTTGTGCTCTGCCATACACTGAAACCATGTCCAAGGTCTTTTCTTACTTTGCACCCAGTGCTGCAGAGGAGGCTGCGATTTGTATTTAAATGAATTTTAATTTTATGATTAGAATAGAACAGAATGAGCTACAGAGTCCTGGGTTAAAGTTTCTGCGTGCTACCATTTCTGTCATTATATTATATTATATTATATTATATTATATTATATTATATTATTATCTTCACTGTCTGTGCTCCTAAAACTGGATCAAGGAAATGAATGAATAGGTTATACTTTGCTGTTCACATTTTTGAAATAGCCAGACTAGACTCTGGCTCCCCATGACAAATTTAGTATAAAAGCAGAAAGGAGGATCCATTTATTATCTCCACCTCAATGCAGTTCACATTGTAAGGTTAATAGAAGCTGGATTGACAGTAGGGAGCTTCTGTGCAGGTCTGCCCATAGCAAATGTGTTTTAAAATCCAGCCCATGCATTAATCATTTGACAATGCAGTTGCAAAATGCCCGGCTGGCCTTGAGCGTGAATAACAAAGCAGAGTGCCTCCCAGTACTTGATAGCAGCGCTGCCAGCTCACTCAGTAATGAGACTGTTCAGAAACGTGGCACTCCAACAACGCTACTCACGTGTCAGTAGCTTTGTCTATCTTTTACAAAGTGCGTGGGGCAGCACTCATTTAAAAATTCTTCTCAAGAGTGAGCTTAACAAAAGACAAATCATTTTGGAATTGACTGTAAAAACAGAAACTGGCAGTTTTTTTTTTACAAAGTAGGTCATAATGCTTAATACTAAAAACAATAACAATAAAAATAACATCTACCGCAAAGTTCAGGAAAAAGTAAATTTAAACATGGATGGATAACAATAACCTATATTTTGTATTAAAAAACAGTATCAAAACATGATCATTTTGGAAAAAAATGCATTTATTAATCCTAAAAAGACCTGCTGAAATGGATTAGTAATAATAATTATTAAACTTATTGTTATATGGAGGTGAATGTGGGTTGTGTAATTGTCGCCTCTGCAAGACTAGTGTTCTGCCTTTCACCTGGTACTGCTCACTGCGGCTCTAAATTGGGTTAGGAAGACCTCACAATGAAACGTTACGCATTACTACTACAACTACTACTACTACTACTAATAATAATAATGATTGGGATGCCACTGTCTCACACCTCCAGGTTATTGGACTCAAATCCTGTTCCTGAAGTCGGCATGTTTGTGGTCTTTCTCTGGGTATTGCAGTTTTCTCCCACATCCCAAAGAGGTGTAGGTTCGGTTCATTTGTGACTCTAAAATTGCCTTCTGTGAGGGCCTACAACCTATAACGGGCTGGCACTTGGTGAAGAGTTAGTTTGCTTTGTTCCGAGTGCTGCCAGAGTGGGCACTTGTTCCCCATGACACAGTAGAGCTGTGAAGCCCCACAACTAACCACTACACCACCACCACACATCAGTAACAATATAATGACATGACATTCCTAGGCCTACTTGACCAGAGTCAGCAACGCTGCACTAAGGTAGGAAACACCCTGAAAAGCCCACCAGCCCACCATAGAAAGGAGGAGGAGGAGGAGGTTGGGAACACGCGCTGATACAGTGTATTGCCACACCCACCCTATGACAAACCACCTGAGGATCCCAAATTAGGACCCAAATGCAGCCATGCAATGGGTGACACCTCAGAACCACACTTGTTCAGATAGAATGGAACCAGTGTGAGGTATTTTATGGCGGCTAGAGGGCCCATTCTGCCATCAACCTCCCAGGTTTTTCCTGCAGGTTGAAGGGCCTACTCACAGGGCATCAAACAAAGGAAATAAACCTTTTTTAATTGTTACTATTTTTTTTTTTATTAAATTACGTTCTTCCTATAGTCACATCTGGCTACAGAATAACTGCTTGGCATGGTGTGGGAGCTGAATTAACATATTCTGTTTCACCTGTGTGTAGCTCCAGTTCCTTATGTTTCCTGTCCCTGCGTGACTCAGTGTGAAGTTAAAATGCATTGTACTAAAACAGACAGACATCCACGTCACCTGGCAGTTCACCTTCATGCTATGTGTGTAATTAATTGACTGTTCTTTTGAATGCAGCAGTCTCAGGGCTCACTCCAATTAGTTCTGTCACCATTTCCTCAGAAAGGGTAGTGATGGAAGTTTGACACCAAAGTTGGACTTGATTTAGAAAGGCCCAGATAAGATACATGAGCTTCAGCTGTTCCAGGAGGACCTTATCCTTCAGTCAGTCCTTTCCTGAAAGCAGCAATGGCAAACTGGTGTATAACCGTCGAAGCCATGCAGAATCCTTAATGTCCTTCCCTATTTAGGCATCACTCTCATCAGCCTATCTCATGTTCTGGCTGTGTTGGGTTCACTATTTCCAATGTCAAGGCTGCAATTCCCACACTAATGATCGGGCCAGGACAATACTTTTACATGAAAAGAGAAATAACAATGGAGGGGCTCCTCAAAAGACATTTCTGCATCCAGATCAATCCATTCATCCATTTTCGAACCTGCTTACTTACCAAGTCTATGGTCACACAGGGGTCAGTACTAGGGCCGCTGCTATTTTTAATACATATAAATGATTTAGTTAGGAATATAAGTAACAAGCTGGTTAAATTTGCAGATGATATCAAGATAGGTGGATTAGCAGATAATTTGGAACCCGTTATATCATTACAGAAGGACTTGGATAGCATACAGGCTTGGGCAGATGAAATTTAATGTCAGTAAATGTAAAGTATTACACATAGGAAGTAAAAATGTTAGGTTTGAATACACAATGGGCAGTCGGAAAAATCGAGAGTACACCTTATGAGAAAGATTTAGGAGTCATAGTGGACTCTAAGCTATTGACTTCCAGACAGTGTTCAGAAGCCTTCAAGAAGGTTAACAGAATGTTAGGTTATACAGCACGATGTGTGGAGTACAAGTCCAAGGAGGTTCTGCTCAACCTTTATAATGCACTGGTGAGGCCTCATCTTGAGTACTGTGTGCAGTTTTGGTCTCCAGGCTACAAAAAGGACATAGCAGCACTAGAAAAAGTCCAGAGAAGAGCGACTAGGCTGATTCCAGGGCTACAGGGGTTGAATTATGAGGAAAGATTAAAAGAGCTGAGCCTATACAGTTTAAGCAAACGAAGATTAAGAGGTGACATGATTGAAGTGTTTAAAATTATAAAGGAATTAGTACAGTGGATCGAGATTTGTTTTTTAAAATGAGTTCATCAAGAACACGGGGACACAGTTGGAAATTTGTTAAGGGTAAATTTCGCACAAACATTAGGAAGTTTTTCTTTACACAAAGAACGATAGACACTTGGAATAAGCTGCCAAGTAGTGTGGTAAACAGTAAGACGTTAGGGACTTTCAAAACTCGACTTGATGTTTTCTTGGAAGAAATAAGTGGTTAGGACTGGCGAGCTTTGTTGGGCTGACTGTCCTGTTCTCGTCTAGAGTGTTCTGATGTTCTAATGTTCTAACACAGAGGACCAAAGCCTAATCCAGCAGCATCAGGTTGAAGGCAGAAGCCAGTCATAGATAACATGGACTCCCACAACACAGCAAGACTGGAATCAAGGGTTGCAATAATAATTTCCTGGCAGTCATGAACATTTTTAGAATGTTCGACATTCTGTCCACAATATTTGCTTCACACCATTTAACTGTGAATGCTGAAAGCAACCACATCCTCCAGTTTTTATTAGGTTAAAATTGAGGAAGGCTTTTTTTGGTCAATGGGCTCCACTAGTCATCAGTGACATTGTGAATTAGACACATGGCAGACATGCTTGAGAGGTTTTATAAAGCCACTGACTCACTGGAGATTTGAAAAATCACAGAGAGGAGACAGCCAACCTGTTTGTGATAGAAAGAGTTTGAGACTATCAAGATGGCATCCCTGAGCAGAGGCCAGTGTAACACTAATGGTTACAGGAGCATTTTATATGAAAAAAGATTGCTGGCAGGTGGCATGAACATTGGGCATCTCTTATATTCCCTATATATGTAACTCAGCTAAAATGCTAAAATGGAAGGGCAGCTCTGTTGTTCCTTCTTGGTGTTCTTCATGGCTATACAGTTGACACAACTCAGGAACAGTTTTCTGTGTGAGAATAAACAGAAGTACAGAAAGAAGTTTTCATTGACTTCTTTACTATGTGAAGTGCTGCCACTGCCTCAAATATACGAGTTAAGACTAAAGTCATCATGGCCTGGTATGAGCCAGCTCCATTTAGGCTAAGAGAATGTCCATTTAGAGTGAAAGGAGCACTGACGTTACATGTTTGCACCTCAATGGATATTTTTTTTTTAATTTCCCATCAGTGCATTATAGATATAAATAAGTACAATAACTTTAGGTCTGTGCACATGGATACAGTATACATGCAAAAAATGAAATTGAATTAAATCAAAGGATTAGCAGCAGAAAGGCAGCTGATGCAGGGGTGGAATAGCACCCACTGCAGTGCTAATGAAGTAGAAAAAAAAGAAAGGTTTATTATTATTTATTCTATGCATTTTAAGTAATACATACATTTTGTGAATGACTCAAAGTTTAATTTTTTAAACTAAATTCATTTTTTGCTTACATGCGAGCAATTTTATAATAACTCATATGGCAGTCCCTCTTCGGACTGTTCAAACTCTTTATGTGGGATGCTCAGCAGGGCCCAAGGGCTGTGATGTCCACTGTTGCATTCTGCTTTCCATTTTATGTAATATTAGACACCTAGAAAAGCAATAGTGCAAACTAAAAGGCAAATTCGCAAGTGTTCAGTGAAGGGCACTAAAGCCGTTTTGGCCATTCAAGACATGTAACATAATAATTTTCAGGGCTTTAAAAAGACTGCAGATATCTGCTTACACTGGCCGAGAATCAATAATGGAGCAGAAATCACGGAAAAGAAGCTTTAGCTCTACTAGAGCACATGATAAGGATCGAGGGTGCCCTCTGCTGATGAATTAGAAATTAGAACCAAATGCAAGAATTTCACGTAAGGCCAAGTGAGCAAAGGAACCTGAGGTTAGCCATTAGACAACACGTAATTTCAGAGTCCAAATCTGGGGACACAAAAAAATAACAACATTATGTCATCCTCTAATTCAATCCCGAGCACTTCAAACTCTGCAACTTCTTTATGTCAGCTTTTGCTTTTGTTGCTTTTTTCAATTTATTTCAAAAGAAAAACACCTTTTGAAGACTTCTGAATATCTTTATATATATAAGATTGAATTTTAGTCTGTTTCTTACAGCATAATGCAAAAAACCACCCATATGTTTCTAGAAACACTTGCTTTTTTAAGATCAGTCTATCTTATCTTATTCTTACTCTTATATTCAACTTAAACTATACAGGAAATAACTGCAATGTTTTGTAGAAATAGGTTGGTGGTTTTTGAATGATGCCTGAGCGAAGACAGAAATTCATTTTTATATAAATTTATAAGAATACTAACTGTGTAAGCCCATGCTGTAAAAAGCCCGGGGTGCTAAAACCTATTGAAATTGTCAGAAAAAAAATTAGAAATGTAGAGATGCCAAGTAATTGAAAGGAACTATTCCGCCTCTCACTTCCGGGCCCGGACAGACACACACACTTTCACGTGTAAATGTTTATATATAAGAAGATAAGATAGCGACTGTAAGAAGAAGGTTGAGGAGACCCTGAAGAGGTGAGATATGCTCTAGAGAGGAGAGGAATGAAGGTCTGTAGGAACAAAACAGAATACATGTGTGTAAATGAGAGGAAGGTTAGAGGAGTGGTGAGGGTGTAGGGAGTAGAGTTGGCAAAGGTGGATGAGTTTAAATACTTGGGATCAACAGTACAAAGTAATGGGGATTGTGGAAGAGAGGTGAAAAAGAGAGTGCAGACAGGGTGGAATGGATGGAGAAGAGTGTCAGGAGTAATTTGTGACAGACGGGTATCAGCAAGAGTGAAAGGGAAGGTCTTCGGGACGGTAGTGAGACCAGCTATGTTATATGGGTTGGAGACGGTGGCACCGACCAGAGAGCAGGAGACAGAGCTGGAGGTGACAGAGGTAAAGATGCTAAGATTTGCACTGGGTGTGACGAGGATGGATAGGATTAGAAATGAGTACATTAGAGGGTCAGCTCAAGATGGAGGGTTGGGAGACAAAGTCAGAAAGACGAGATTGCATTGGTTTGGACATGTGCAGAGGAGAGATGCTGAGTATAGTCGATTCCGGTTAATTGGACCACCGGTTAATCGGACCAGCTGGTTATTCGGACCGAATCCTAGAGAACTGAAACAGATCATATTACATAAGCCTAATATTGTTCTCTTATTTGGACCAAAATTCCATTTTATCGGACCAAAGAACGTGACAGAGAATAAGAAAAAGAAGCCACATGTCGCCCGCGGAAAGCGGATGTAAAGCGGGTCAGCGACGTTGGGAGGATCCCTGGGCTCCCCAGGAGAATTTATGCTTTTATCAAAGGTCAGGAGGAAGGAAAATTTGTACCAAGTCCAAACCAGTGGAGGTGAACATGCATGCCCTTTCTTTCCTAAAACGGACCACCCAGTAACATGAAATCGAGCGTAAACAAGAGTGTCCGTGCAAGGAATTCCTTCCTGTCAATCAGGATTAAAGTTTACACAAGAAAGCTTTTGATTCAAGAAAGTCAAACTGGACGCTTTTAGTGCCGAAGCTTTGAATGGCGAGCATTTTGTGGCTCTCCTGACCTCCACATCTTGACCTGGAAACACCAAGATTTTGTTCAAGTACAGTGCGTCAACAAAATGCGTCAGATCACACTAGACAAGTTCTTCAAACATTGACTGGAATTTGGTAATGTAACCTTTTTTATTGTGCTTTGCATGCTGAGTGTCGTGTAGATCGTTTCGAAGAATTTGTAGATTTCTTTTTCAATAAACAAAGTTATAAGCAACTGTACATGTACATGTACATAGTTCTTGTTTGTACGTTCACCATACTCGTGTGCAGCACAATAAAAGTCATAATGACATTTTAATATGTTACTTATAGCACGTCCCGTCTTGGTTGCACATGTAAAGGGCATGTTCGTGTAATCGGACCAGCCGGTTATTAGGACCAAAATGATTGCGTCCCGATGTGGTCCGATTAACAGGAATCGACTGTATATTGGGAGAAGGATGCTAAGGACAGAGCTGCCAGGAAAAAGGAAAAGAGGAAGGCCTAAGAGATTTATGGATGTGGTGAGAGAGGACATGCAGGTGATGGGTGTAACAGAACAAGATGCAGAGGACAGAAAGATATGGAAGAAGATGATCCGCTGTGGCGACCCCTAACAGGAGCAGCCAAAAGAAGAAGAAGAAGAAGAAGATAAGAATAAGATAAGATGGACTGATTCTAAATAAACAATATATACATATATATGCTACTGGTCAGTTTTTCTCCAAATGTAATCAGTTGAAATAAAATAATGACCTGAAATGGTGGAAAATTGCCAAAAGTTTAAATTTAAAGTTTAGGCTAGCAAAACTGAAAATAAATGGGGCATCTTCAGGGAACAACTAATAGGTTACAACCTACAGATGTTCTGCAGTAATTAAAGTAAATTAAGCCTTGCAAGTGGAAGCAAACAATTTGCAGAGGTATCCCAACTTTAGTTGGCCAAAAGACATAAGGAAAATGAATTGGATGTGTCAATCTATTATACCAGCTCTGAGACAATTCTTTTGGTATGTCTCCATTTAGACTACTGCAAAATTTATCTTTTCCAGGAATAATTGCACTAGAAATCCACAGGAATTGTAACTTCAGCTGATTATATAATTAATTTCTATACAAATTAGGAATAGCTTGACTTCTAGATTTTTTAATTTTTAAACATGCTGCCGAACGCCATGTGCTCTTCCTGTGGTAAGTGGAACCTGACAAAGAACAAACTCTTAAACTGTTTTTGTTGGTTCTCAAACTGAAATAATATGCAGCATGAAATTTTGCTT
This sequence comes from Polypterus senegalus, assembly GCF_016835505.1. Classification (NCBI taxonomy): domain Eukaryota; kingdom Metazoa; phylum Chordata; class Cladistia; order Polypteriformes; family Polypteridae; genus Polypterus; species Polypterus senegalus. Next base: position 223,134,557 of record NC_053156.1, read on the forward strand.
ATACATTGGCACAAGGCGCAGGGTCGTTTTAAAGTATGGGCACAATGGGCACTGGCCAGGGACTCCAGGAGCATAGGGGCCCACGATGTTTCTGTTTTGCTTTCAAAACAGAGGCCCCATCCCACTACTTTGCCCGGGGACCTGTGATGTTGGTAAGATGGCCTTGGACAGGTCATTAAGTTTGGCAATCATTGAAGCTGATTGATCCTAATTTAGTACTGACAAAGTTAGCCATCAACATAAAACTTCTTGGAAATGTTCTTATATAGCCTTTGCCTGGGGGAGGGAGCATATCCAGAGCATTACCTCCCCTGGAGCGCTAGGTGGCAGCTCTCTGGGTTGCAGTGGTGCCTCAGACTCCAGCAGGGCTCCAAGGGAGTTGGAATTAGATACAGCCCTGTTGGGATCTGTGGGTACCCCCAGGGGGTGCTACAGCAGCTGCTGAGCCCTTATTGTCAGCTCTTCCACCACACCGGGTGCCTTATAAAAGGAGCCAGCAGCCATGACTGAGTCGGGTGGGAGAAGACAAAGCTTGCCAGGATGAGTGGAGGAGAGAAAAGAAGAAAAAGAAAAGTGTTGTTTAGTGCTTGAGACTGTGGTAGACTTGTGGTAAATGGGGAAGGCGTTTCCCACAAGGAAAAAAAAAAACAAAAAAAGTGTACCTTGAACGTGTGTCCCGCATTTGTCTGTGTCGAGTTGAGGTGGCGGTGCCCGCCTGGTGGTCCACATCTGACAAAATCTTTTATCTTCCATTGTCAGTAATTTTCCTCAGTGTGCACAGTCTCCACAGTTAGGAACTGATGCAGTTCCATTTGAAAGTCCCAGCATTCAGTATTCCATGTTATCTTTTAGAACATCAGAACAAATTTGACAAGAACAGGACATTCAGGCCAACAAGCTGGCTAATCCTATTTACCTACTGTAGATTCTCCAAAACCAGCAAACCCGCGATTCTCGAAAGAGTCGCAAATCCAAGAATGGCAATCACTTTCTGTTCCCTCAGATATTTGGAGGGAAGAAAAATCATGGAGGGTGGGTACGTCCTGGGAAAGTTTTCATTTAATTAAGTAAACATATTTGTACTAAAGTGGTTTCTTTTTGGAGCCATGACTCATCTGGTTCTGGTGTTTCAGAAGCGCGTTGTAGGCACCTGCGCTCATTGTTTATATCTGTGGGTCTCGTTTTTGTTTTTCTATTGGCTGTGTCGTTAGCTAGAAGTCATTTGCTGACGGCGGCAGATTCGCGTGCTGAAGTGACTATGGCGGCGGATCCGGGCTTAGAGGGCTACATTATTAAACGAAGGTGGTATATGCGGTGGTGTGGGCAGTCGCATTCGGGCAGTGGTGGTAGTGTGTACGGCTTGCTTGTGGCCTCTGGCATCTGTGCATATATACAACCTGGTGTGCACGCTTTACCTCAAGGTTAGTTTACAGGTCGTGTTGTGTTGTTTGGGCGCCACCTACTGACTCTGGGAAGCCGCTGGGTTTGACTCTGGGGCACTGAGGCGCAGTGCGTGTGCGCTTTCGGTGTGTCTGGCATCTGTGCATATACAGTGGGATGCAAAAGTTTGGGCAACCTTGTTAATAGTCATTATTTTCCTGTGTAAATCGTTGGTTGTTACGATAAAAAATGTCAGTTAAATATATCATATAGGAGACACACACAGTGATATTTGAAAAGTGAAATGAAGTTTATTGGATTTACAGAAAGTGTGCAATAATTGTTCAAACAAAATCAGGCAGGTGCATAAATTTGGGCAACGTTGTCATTTTATTGATTCCAAAACCTTTAGAACTAATTATTGGAACTCAAATTGGCTTGGTAAGCTCAGTGACCCCTGACCTACATACACAGGTGAATCCTATAATGAGAAAGAGTATTTAAGGGGGTCAATTGTAAGTTTCCCTCCTCCTTTAATTTTCTCTGAAGAGTAGCAACATGGGGGTCACAAAACAACTCTCAAATGACTTGAAGACAAAGATTGTTCACCATCATGGTTTAGGGGAAGGATACAGAAAGCTGTCCCAGAGATTTAAGCTGTCTGTTTCCACAGTTAGGAACATATTGAGGAAATGGAAGACCACAGGCTCAGTTCAAGTTAAGGCTCGAAGTGGCAGACCAAGAAAGATTTCGGATAGACAGAAGCGACGAATGGTGAGAACAGTCAGAGTCAACCCACAGACCAGCACCAGACCTACAACATCATCTTGCAGCAGATGGAGTCACTGTGCATCGTTCAACCATTCGGCGCACTTTACACAAGGAGATGCTGTATGCGAGAGTGATGCAGAGGAAGCACAAACAGAGCCGCTTGAGGACATTTGGACAAGCCAGCTTCATTTTGGAATAAGGTGCTGTGGACTGATGAAACAAAAATTGAGTTATTTGGGCATAACAAGGGCGTTATGCATGGAGGAAAAAGAACACAGCATTCCAAGAAAAACACCTGCTACCTACAGTAAAATATGGTGGTGGTTCCATCATGCTGTGGGACTGTGTGGCCAGTGCAGGGACTGGGAATCTTGTCAAAGTTGAGGGACGCATGGATTCCAGTCAGTATCAGCAGATTCTGGAGACCAATGTCCAGGAATCAGTGACAAAGCTGAAGCTGCGCCGGGGCTGGATCTTTCAACAAGACAACGACCCGAAACACTGCTCAAAATCCACTAAGGCATTCATGCAGAGGAACAAGTACAACGTTCTGGAATGGCCATCTCAGTCCCCAGACCTGAATATAATTGAAAATCTGTGGTGTGAGTTAAAGAGAGCTGTCCATGCTCGGAAGCCATCAAACCTGAATGAACTAGAGATGTTTTGTAAAGAGGAATGGTCCAAAATACCTTCAACCACAATCCAGACTCACATTGGAACCTACAGGAAGCGTTTAGAGGCTGTAATTTCTGCAAAAGGCGGATCTACTAAATATTGATTTCATTTCTTTTTTGTGGTGCCCAAATTTATGCACCTGCCTGATTTTGTTTGAACAGTTATTGCACACTTTCTGTAAATCCAATAAACTTCATTTCACTTCTCAAATATCACTGTGTGTGTCTCCTATATGATATATTTAACTGACATTTTTTATCGTAACAACCAACGATTTATACAGGAAAATAATGACTATTAACAAGGTTGCCCAAACTTTTGCATCCCACTGTATACAACCTTCGTTTAGTAATATAGATGGCTTTGAATCAAGATGTGAAGGTTCCTAAAGTCCTGCTCCCTACAACAGTACTTGGTTATTTATTTCATGTAATTTGTTTCTTTGTGTGAAGAAAAGCATTTGTACTAAATTAACCCTTAAAAAGTTTCCAACTGTGTCAATATGTTCTTTTTGAAGAGTTTGTGTAAAAGTAGTAGTAGCTAGTGCAAATTCACTTTAGAATTTGAACATTTCATTCATGCCACCTTTTAATCGCCATCTGCTTAAACTAAAAAGGTTTAACTTTGATACTGTGGAATATGGCCGGCCAGTTATTCCGGCCAATACCCCCAGGCCGCCAGGTGGAGCCCTCCCTGCAGCATGGAGGTGCCCCGAATGCCAGCAGGGAATTATGGACATTGGAGTTTTCATCCACAGACCTGCTGGATACCACAGGGGCCCCTAGAGAACGCTGCAGGGAGGCCCAAGGACTGTTACGTGCCCTATAACCCTGAAGTACATCTTAGTCACAGTGACAGGGGAAATGACATACTTCTGGAATGAAGAAGAGGACTTTTGATCTGACCTGGAAGTGCTAGGAAGTCACGTGGACTGAGGGATCAGAAGCACTTCCGGGTCATGGACTATAAAGAACTGGAAAAGATTCCAGATGGATGAGCAGAGCTGGGAGGAAGGGTGGCAACGCATCTGGAGGATTACATTATTGAGAACTGTTTTGTTATTTATGAGTATTGTGGAGAGGAGGGTGCTTTGTGCACATTATTGTAGTAATAAAGTCAACTTTTGGACTTTTATCTGGTGTCTGGCGTCTGATCCGAGGGTTCAAGGGGACAACAGAGCCCCCTATCTGTCACAATCCGCATTGCTCATACCTCTCAGTCCCAGAATCGGCTTTGTCACTTTCCCCCTAGACCAGTGGTTCTTAAACGTGTTGTTCATGCTGAACCAATTTTGCACTTTGTGTGTCTTCGCAACCCATTCACCACAGAGCATCATCCAGGGAATCCATCCCTCTTGTAGAATCGCAAACGATCGTAACATGGAAACAAAAACTGAACATAGTACTTCAGATGAGGCCTCACTAAGTTGTTATGAAACTTTAACTTAATCTCCCATGACTTGGACAATACATACAAAGCTATATGACCTAGCATCCTATTTGCCTTCTTGATTGCTTTGGTATCCTAGCTGAATGTAGATAATTATGAATGCATTACAACACTTGGATCCTGGTCATGAGAGATCATCATCTGGCCACCAAAGAAAACAAAAAAGCTCTGTGTCTTATGATATGAGGCAATTTTCCCCATTTTCTTACATGGTTGTTTGTATTTGAAGCTCACACACTTGCACAAGTCACTTCAACATGTTGGGTAACCAATCAGGTAAAATGAAAGAAAACTTGACACAATGGCCTCAACAAAACATGGCATTTAAGCCCAATAAACAGGTTTGTTGAAGTGTTTGGAAGCTGTAACAACATGATCGAGTGTGCTTAAGGTTAGATTCTGGGTCAAATAGCAGATGCCATCCTCCGGGAACTGGCTGGTCTTATAAAGCCCCAACCGGAAGGTTAAATTTCAACAAAATATTTGCACACAACATCTCACTTTGTCAGGAAAAGACCTCAGACTGCTTTGGAATCCAACTATTTTATGCCGAGAGTACCTGAGGGTTTATTTTTTTCATTTTAGCTAACGCTTGAATGACAGTGCCACCTGGTGGCTTAGAGCAAGTAAAACACCAGAATAGACTGAAGCCAGACTAGCAGACATAAGGACCAGAGCTTAAAATTACTTACCCAGGCAATGATGGGTGCTTTTGCTAGTAGTTAAATACCAAGAAAATGTTTAACCTTTCATCAAAACAAAAGCACTAATCAAAAAGCAGATTCAGAGAGACTACGTTTGTTAACCAGAAAATGTAAAAATTGAAAAGACTTGAGAGCTACTTGTTGAGGTTTTCTGCAAACTCAGATGGTCAGTGAATGCATAATGCTGATCTGTGGTGATGCTATGTGCCAGGCATTTCCAGTCAAGGTTCTGTGGCAACATAGGTCGCCATGACAGCACCCACGAGAAGGAAAATGGCATCTAAATAAGGCATGAATAACTTTTAACAGTTTGAGTAAATTTGTTAAATTAGATGCATATTTAAATTTCTTATATCTCAAAACACCTAAAAGAAAGTAAAAATCTAATAATCAACATTAAATAATATTCAGAAATATTAATAAACAGACTAAATGATAAGAAAGAATTCTGTAATAGTGTTTTGTTTTGTTTGTCACAGCTTTTAAGTACTATTTCTGTCTGCGCATCATTGTGGTCATTAGGCCTTTATAAGTGTTCTTTTTTACTAATTTTTCAGCTCTAACAGCTTAGTTTAAAGGTTTGTTGTTGGAAAATGTGTTTTTATTTTTCTTACATGTGAAAACAATCTAGCAACAGTCCAGTAGCCATATTAACCTTTGCAAGGTGTGGCCATGTTTCATGATAGGCAATGCCGCATGATGGCATAGGACATGGTTACACGACACACTATGCATGTGCTCTTTGGCTGCAAGGGCCATTTCTTCCCAATTATAAAAAACAGACTGACAAAAGCTTGACAGCTTTCCTGGAACTGACAGAGTCACTCCTTTTTTTAACTCCAGTGCACGGAGTACTTGATGTCTTCAGTATTTTGAGCACTTTTTTGTGTTCCTGTTTGTTTACTGCTTAAGGTTGTTATCTTTTTCAGTAACTACCATCACAGAAATGTTACATGCTATTAACAGCCAGAGCAACCTGGCACATACTGTAAATAGTTTGTTTCCTACTAATGTTTTCCTGTTTAACAACAGCAAGTTATTCATTTCTGTCTCACCCAGATCTCCAAACACTGTTGTACAACCTAAATGATGATTTTATAAAGACTTCTCTGTATATTACTGGACAAGAGTTCAATTCTGTATTGTCACGTTGTTTTATGAATTATTGTCTAAAACATGTTGAAATCTAATTAACCAATGTAGAACTCAATGTTAACATTTGTAGTGCACCAAGTGTCTGTCATATGCCATTTGGTATGGGATTTGTAAAAGCAGTGTTAATGTTTGTGGTCTGTTGGAAAGACACATGCAATGGATTTTATTACTAAAATGTTTGTGATGTGCCATCTTTTAGAATGACAGAGACATTGCATCTTGAGATACACACAGACAAACACATGAACACTTATCCTTTTATTAAGGTGGATATTTGTATTGTGTTAGTATGAGAAATGGAATGCATATGTCTGTCATTTACCAATTGGTATGGGTTGTATAAAAGCAGTGTTAATGTTTGTGATGTGCCATCTGTTGGAATGAAAAATGCAATGTATTTTATTAATAAAAATGTTTGTGATGCACCAAATTTTAGAATGACAGAGACATAGCCGCCAGGTGGATACAGAGGCAGACATCTGTTAATTAAGGTGGATGTTTTGTGTAATATATTATGATGTGTTTCTACTATACTGTATATAATGTTGCCATAATTTCATATATTGTGTATTTTGTCGTTAACTGTTTTACCTTTTGTCACCTATGGATGTAACACCAAGGGAATGTGTTAATAAAGTTCAAGATCAAGTTCTTTTCTTCTTGTTTTCAGAACTGTGGTGTTTGGGTTTTTGCTGCTCTTCGGGAGCTAGTTTATTACTAGGCAGTTTTGAGCAAACCAACTCGTTGCAGCTTTGGCTCTAAGACTGTCACAGTTAGCTCAATGTTTCAGGCTAGTGATAAGCCTTATCTGAGTTGATATGCTATGTGTTCTTTTATGTGCTTTGTGCTTCTGTCATTGCCATAATGTTCGCAACCCATCAGTGTATATATATCATGTGTATTTTGATTTTCTGTTCACTGTAATTTTTATTTTTATGTGTCTGTTGGTCATGATGTGCCATTTTCAACACAGCACTCATAATGGCACTAGTTTCAGTGAGAACACAGTTTAGATAAAATGTGCTCTTTGTTTACAGAAAAATTATAGTAGAGAATTAGCATGGTACAATAAACAATAAAGTGAAAACTAATATATCTCTACTCACCTAGCTGAAGGAAGTACTACGTGAAGAGTGAATTCTGCAGGCACGTTTATTTTGACAAATCCTTGTAGCCAATCATTTTTTTAGGGCTCATTTAAAAAGGAGACTGCATAATTATTTATGTATCATCCAACTTTCACTGAAGGGATAGTGATAGCACTGCAGCACTTTCCTTCCCTTCCACCATACTAGTAAGTTATACTGTACATCAAGAATAATCCATCCATGCATTATCCAACCCGCTATATCCTAACTACAGGGTTACGGGGGTCCTCAGGAGCCAATCCCAGCCAACACAGGGTGCAAGGCAGGAAACAAACCCCGGGCAGGGCATTTGGGAACCAAACAACACAAGCAGGTAAACTAGCTAATGCCTCACCAAAGCAGTGAACTCTCTCAGCCCTTTATACTGGAAATGCTAAGTGCAGTTCTATTGGTACAAGTTATGGGTCCCACCCCCTTAGGATCAACACACAGCACACAAGGCAAATACACAAAGGAATTAGCAAATACACAATAAGCATTAGGCAATAATGCAAAATTAACAAGACAATAATCCCTATAATACAAAAAGAAAGTAAACAAGTGCATGTTATATACATTACAGAAGAACAAATTATACAAATAAATGGGATATAACCTAAATCCATGGATGGAGTCCTGGCATAACCATGGTACCTGTGAGCAGCCTCTGGTGGAAAACAATGGACTAGAAGCCAGTTAAACATACTTTACACATCATCCAACCTGCTATATCCTAACTACAGGGTCACGGGGGTGTGCTGGAGCCAATCCCATCGCAGGGCACACACACACACAAACCACACACTAGGGACAATTTAGGATCGCCAATGCACATAACCTGCATGTTTTTGGACTGTGGGAGGAAACCGGAGTACCCAGAGGAAACCCAAGCAGACAGCGGGAGAACATGCAAACTCCACGCAGAGAGAACCAGGGAAGTGAACCTGGGTCTCCTAACTGCAACCGTGCCGCCCATCAAGAATAATACACAAGGATATATTTTAGCATGCAATGGTTTGCAGTTTTTTTTCTTGCCAAATTTCAATGTGTTTTTATTTAAAGGTCATGTCAAAACAAAACATTTCTTCAGTTCCAGCTCCTAAGTCAACACCTAAATGGAATTCTAGTCTATATTCTCAGGGTTACATCTCCTAGAAGGTTTCAGTGAAAGTTATCTTTCCAACCCTAATTCAAGAAATATCTTAAAACAAAAACTCAATGGCAATCTTAATCTGATTATTGATAAACACCAGTAATGGTGAAAGAGTCAGGGTGTTTACAGGGTTTAATTTATTTGTTCATTTTATAGGTTTTAGCACATGAAAGTGTGTGATTGCTTGTGCTGATTGCCAACGGGGTGCTGCAACAATCAGCACACAGCCGGGAGCCACGTCTTAAAGAGGGCTAGGGTGAGTGCGAAAGGGGAGAGCGAAAAGGAAAACTCTGACGAGTACATTAGAACATTAGAACACTCTAGACGAGAACAGGCCATTCAGCCCAACAAAGCTCGCCAGTCCTATCCACTCGAGTCGAGTTCTGAAAGTCCCTAACGTTTTGCTGTCTACCACACTACTTGGTAGCTTATTCCAAGTGTCTATCATTCTTTGTATAAAGAAAAACTTCCTATAATGTTTGTAGACTGTGAGTAGACAGAGAGACAGACAGACAAACCGAATTAGTATTGAAAGGGCAACCTGGTCATGTTGTTTGGGACGGAGCAGAAGCAAAGCTGGGATCGAGCCTCGAAAGGAACAAGAAAGGTCGAGTCTGTTGAGGATTTTAAAATGAGCACAACAAGACGTGACGTTGCTCCTTGGATTTGTGATAGTCTCTTCAGGTACTGGCAGAGGCAGCAGAGACAGATGAAAGGGAATTCGAGACAATGAAGGAGTGGTGGGAAAGAGCCTAAGAGAAGAGAGTTGCTGGGATCTTCACCTGGTGGCTCTTGGATGGCTGAGGAGTCTGAGGACTTTGCAAGGCTTTTTATTTGTGATTCCTGTTGGGATGAGGGCACAATGGAAAGACGATGGCTTTAACTGCTTTGCTTTTTTTATTGAACACCTTCTTGGGCTATGAAGGTTATTCACTGAAATCACTGTTGTCGGTACAACTCTTATATAAACAAGTTTTTTGTTCTGTGTGTAATCATGTTTGGCTCTTCACTTGCCCTGGTCCATCATCGATCTGCCAACTACAAGATGCCCCAACAAGGGACAATGCCATGGGCTGCTGGCATGGGGCATCACAACATTGCTGAATCAATCAGGTTGCCTTTCCTTTTGCCATTTTTAGTCGTATTCCCATAGTAGTGTTATCCATTTCCTTCAGAACAGTTCCTTAATGGTAATGAGGCAACTGCCAAGTTTCATTGCAAACCCTATTCATGGCTAACCTTTTCAAGAACAACTTAACTTTATGGTTTTCTAATTTACTGTCATTAGAATGATCAAAGGTTTTAATGAACACCATAAACTCTAATGACCCCCCCTGAAACAACAATGACTTCAGGCTTTATTGAACGTCATAAACTCTTAATGACTCGCCCTGAAACAATAGTTACTCTGAGCATCTCTCTCTGGTGTCATTTTTCAATTACATTCCTTTAAAATTTCCTTTTAATCAGGGTCACTGTCATAATGGTCATCTCCTGTTTAATCTAACGTTTCTTTTTCTTTGGCTATAGCCTGTTGTTAGCAGAGTGAAAGTCTCTTTTTCAGCCTCATTTTTGGGCTTCTCTGGTCATTTAAATGTATTTTCTTTCCTTGTGCTTATGCTCTCTTGACAACTTTAATTACTGCCTGTGTCCCAACCTCTCTCTTTCTCTCTCTCTATAAATGCATTATTAGTCTTGGCTTTCACGTGGTAACTCCAGGTGGCATCTTTTTGCTTTGAGCGGAGCCTCTTCATTTTCAGAATCTGCTCTGTTTGCTTATTTTTAATGTGGTGACCATATTGTGAAAAGTCCTCACAACAATTGCTTTCCAACATATAACACTTCATAGGTAAATCTGCCAGTCTGTGTCTTTGCACCGACATACTCTCACGTTGTGCTGTCCAGGCTCCTTTGTTCGGTTTTAAGGCATGGAAACACCTTATGAAGTAACACATTGCAGTCATCTTCAGTTATCTAATAAATCATGGTGCTCTGTCAGGTTCATAATTAAATGGCCTAGATTGCATATTCTAAATGTGCTGATGTATCATTCCTCATAGTGAATTTTCTATGTATTTGACTGCCCTCTTGTGGCCATCTTCCAAATATTTATTTGATCCTGAACAATAAATAGTCATTTTCTTGTTAAAAAATCACCCAACTTTCAAACTTTTAACACCACTTTACAGTCCTTTTTGATGCAAAATGAAAAACAGTAAATATTTTCTCTAATATTTTTTATTTGAAGTGCATCTAACAATTTGCCTTAAGGCTACTCACACCATTTATAGAACCCACACAGAAAGGAATTCAGTCTTTGCAGTAGCTCCATATCTTTAATAAAATTCATTCACTTTAATAATGCATTTATTTTCATTTATAATACATCAAATATTTATATTATTTTTTCCTGTAATCAGTTTTTCTTTTTTTTCAGCAAATGGATGCTTATTTCTTTTTTTTTTTTTTTTGTGAAGCTTACAAAATACCTCTAATGAGGATCTGATTGTCATCACCCTCTTTAGAACAACAGCTTGTTAAACAGATCTACACGTTTTCTATTTTCCTAATTGCATTTTTGTGGTTGTATTGTAAATGTATTGAGTTTTTGGATGTATTAATTTTTTTTTTTTCGTTATTTTTGTGATGCCATTAAACCATCATTTTTTCTTGGAAGACCAAGACCTTTGGAAGATGCCACAAGCACCAATTATATTCCTTATACACCCCACATATGACACACACTCCAAGCCTATACAACTTAACCCTTTGGTGTGGCATGCAGGAGAGGTGTGCCCTTTGTGGTGTGGTGAGAGAAAGCCTGCAACTTGTCTGGATGTAGAAGTGCTTTGATATAGGGATGGTTCAGATGGTGCCATGACCAGGTGTTGAGGAAGCTACCTTAGATTTTGGAGACAGTAAAATTTATGGGTAAACACCAATCCTCATACCCAGGAGGAATGAAGGATTCAATTTGTGCCTTCCAGTGGGTCAGCATTGATAGCCCCCATATATTGGACACGTTTGATCTTGGCCCAAAGATGGGACTGAATAATGAAAGTAGACTTAAACCAACAGCTTAGGTTTCCCACTTTGACAACATAATTGAGACCCAAAATTGAAATCTGGCAGAACAACAAAAGAAAGTTGTATTGGTAGAACTAACAATCCTCAGTGAAGAAAACATGTAGGCAGCCTGAGAGAGGAAGAATTCCAGATATGCGACATTGGTGAGCAAATGCAGGTAGAATGGCTGAAAGTCATCAAAAATAAGTAACAAGCTGGTCAAATTTCCAGATGATACCAAGATAGGTAAATTAAAAGATAATCTGGAATCTGTTGAATCATTACTGAGGGGCAGCATACAGGCTTGGGCAGATTTGTGGTAGGTGAAATTTAATGTCAGTTAATGTAAAGTATTACACATAGAAAGTAAAAATGTTAAGTTTGAAAACTGTATGCAATGGGAGGTCAGAAAATCGAGAGTACACCTTATGAGAAGGATTTAGGAGTCGTAGTGGACTCTAAGCTATTGACTTCCAGACAGTGTTCAGAAGCCATTAAGAAGGCTAACAGAATGTTAGGTTATATAGCACGATGTGTGGAGTACAAATCCAGGAAGGTTATGCTCAACCTTTATAATGCACTGGTGAGGCCTCATCTTGAGTACTGTGTGCAGTTTTGGTTTCCAGGCTACAAAAAAGGACATAGCAGCACTAGAAAGGGTCCAGAGAAGAGAGACTAGGCTGATTCCAGGGCTAAAGGGGATGAGATATGAGAATAGATTAAAAGAGCTGAGCCTTTTCAGCTTAAACAAAATGAGATTAAGAGGTGACATGATTGAAGTATTTAATATTATGAAGGGAATTACTACAGTGAATCGAGACTGTCACTTTAACAGGAGTTCATCAAGAACACAAGGACACAATTGGAAGCTTGTTAAGGGTAAATTTCGCCTAATAAAACATTAGGAAGTTTTTCTTTACGCAGAGAACCATAGAAACTTGGAATAAGCTACCAAGTAACAACATAGACAGTAAGACTTAAGAGACTTTCAAAACTCGACTTAATGTTTCTCAGAAGAAATAACGTAGATAGGACTGGCAAGGTTTATTGAGCTGAACGGCCTGTTCTCGTCTAGATTGTTCTAATGTTCTAATGTTCTAACCTAGGCAGTGGAGGTTGGCTGGCAGGTTTTCTGGGCATTTTATTGGACTGTCAGAAGGCAAACTGATGACGGTACTAAAGGAAATGGCAGAAGAAGGAGAGAAAGCCAATTTCTGGCTTTGGCTAAGGAGGAAATACCAAGGCTGCTATACTAAGGAGGCTGAGTAGGGTGGTATAAAGCAACATTAACATCTATGTCAGGAAGACGTCCCTAATCACTGCCCCACCACCCAGAGGTGCTTCAGAATAAAAGAAGTGAAACATCTGAAAAGGGGTGGATCCCTGCTTATGGCCCTTTAGCTGGTCGCATGGCATTGGCAGAACTGCATCAGGCAGCAATTTCTTGCAGGATGAACATCTACCTATGTTTATAATTTGTAATATGCTCCTTATTTTTGGATGGATGCACTGCTATTTTAAATATTGTCATGGGGCCCTGACCATATTGTTTTTAGCAATGATGGCCAGCTGCTGTCACATGACCACTGGACATTAAATAGTGACTTAATTGTGGCGCTGCAAATTCAGATGGCAACTCAGAGATATCAGTGGCCAAGTTTCTGGATATATCTCTAAAATTTTGGGGAAAATTTAGTCATTTCAAATCGAAACATTTGATTTTCACTGATTTCTGTTTTTCATTTTGGGCTAAGTTAGATGGTCATTTTCAATTTTTCTGGCTTTTGACCTTGTTTTTCTCAGTCATTTCATAGTTTGTTATTTCTGTTTTGCTATTGTGGCCAACAATTTTTCATTTGTGGCAGCACACAGCCTATATTTCACAAAATACGTCCAGAATTTATTTACAAAAAAGGATAGTTCGGAAAAATTCACGCTGAAATATTGAATAATTATTACACTGAATGATTTTTTTTACTATATAGAAATACATACATACAATAAACCACTAGTGATCCAGCTGTTGGTGTCCACTGCCTTCCCATGTCATCAAACAAACACAAAATATATATAGCAATTTTTTAAATCCATATGATATTTGTATGTATTGTAGAATAACGTCTATTACAATATTTGCTGGTTGCAGACACTTCTATTTTTTTTTAATTCGCTATCTTGATTATATTTTTGCAGTTCTCTCTGATTATATCAAATAATTCTGCAGATGCAAGTTGCTGGTAGCTTTTATCTCAGCTATCTTTTTTAAAGAAATGAGTAGCATTTGCTTCTTATGTGAACCTTTTTTATGACTGTTCACTGGACAAGAATGCATTTTTAAAAAAAGAATCAAGGAGAATACAAAGATATTTAAGTCAGGTTGAGGGAGGCACATGCACTAGTACAGTGCATTGCTGTACCCACCACACAATGAAAAAGCTCAGGATCCTGGTTGGCAACCCCCCCCCAGGCAGACATATGGTCCAGTCCCACCCTCCAGAAATGACCACCTATGTGCCGCAGCCAGGTGTTACGTGGCATCCCCTTGGCCTGGTTTAGCAAGAAGGTTATTTTATGCCAATATAATCTGTGAAAGTTATTTCAAAGATTTGCAATTCAGCTGAGAGAGAGAGAGACTGCCAGAGAGATGGGTAGAAAGCAGGTGAAGGACACACAAGCAGGTTATTTTAAAAAGTGCAGATGTCTGCTTGACCAACATGGTTAAAAAACCCAGAATCTGTGATAAATGACGAGAGCAGGTGAAGGTATCTTCTGGTAATTGTCCCTATCTGACAAGAATTTTATGAATATATAATTATGCTAGTGTTTATAATGACAAGGATCCAGCACGACATCAGAAGTGTCTTACTGTCTCGTTAACATTCCTTGCTGCTAGATTGGACATCTGATTGTCAGCATTCTCCCACTTGGCTGTGATGTCCCTTTGCTTCTCTCTGGCCTGAATTTGTATGTACAGTATACAGGATTGTGTATTATATTCTGGGAATGAATGAGTTCTGCATCAAGAAACACATCCTGGAAAGAAAGAGTGCCTCCTGCTGGATACACCAGGTCCAGTTAGTCAGGTCCTCGGCAATGAGGATCCGGTGAGCCAGTTCACCCTCTGACAATCGTGCCACATGGCCATAGTGCTGCAACTAACGTTCCCTCACAATGCAGGTAATGTTCCTTATTCAGGACTCTGTGAGCAAAGTCAAACCAGCAGTACCCAAGGATTCTCCTAAGAGACACGGTACTGAAGGAGTCCAGTCTTCATCTCAGGTCACCGTCTTGCAGCCATATAGCAAAATAAGAAGCAGCAGGACTCTAAAGACTTGGACCTTCATTCTTTTGTGTAGATATCGGGAGCGCCACACACCCCTTTTCAGTGACCTCATGACCCCTCCACTATGCTCTCCCAATCAATCTACTGACTTCTTTTGAAGAGTCACTTGAATATCATTGCCGAGGTAAGTAAACCTCTTGACAAAGTCAACACTTTCTCCACAGACAGACACACTGCTGATGGCTGTGCCTAAGAGGTCAATAAAGGCCTGGATCCTGGTTTTTATACAGGACACTCGCCAACCCAGACACTCAGACTCCTCTGTCAGTGTCTTGAGTGCCCCGATCAGAGCCTCCATTGACTCCACGAAGATCACAGCATCTTCAGCAAAGTCAAGTTCAGTGAATCTTTCTTTTTTGTGTGTCTCCTCTACTGCTCTATAGGATATAGAACTGTTGCTAATTCAATGAATACAATCTTGTCTTTCCTCAACATTAACTCCTCCTTTAAGACAAAAACAGCCATTGCAACTACTACCCAAAAAGAAATTTTTTTTTTGGACAAACAAAACACCTATCAGGATTTGTGTGTGTTCTTGTGAGCTGTGTTTTGCTTCTTTTGGTACAGTATTTTAATTGTTTTCTTCACCTTGTTTTATTTTTGGTTTGATTTTTGGGACCTCTTGCACTGATGACATTATCAGGTTGGCATGGATTGAGCATTACTGGATTCCATGTTTTATGATAACCATGGCAATTTTGTTGTTAGACATGGCACCCCGCAGCTGCCATGTTGTGGCGTGGAAGTTATGATGCAAGGTGCTATAAAACTATTGCTATTAAACTGGTGGTGTGTTGTCAACAACATCTGAATGTCTGGATTTGTTAACGAAAACCCTCTTTGCAGTAGTTAGAATGGGATAGTCTGGGTTGACTGCAGCTACCTTATACTCCTTGAACCCGGGGCTGTTAATAGTCATAACCAAAGTTGAGGTGGGCAATGATTTCACATCACAGTAAGAGATGGTGCAAAGTGCTTTGTCCTTCAACACAAATAATCTCAAAAATGCAAATAGAGCAGTGCGTCTTCTAATAAATAAATTAATAATCCAATAAAAACCGGTGTTTATGTAGAGGCTAAAATTTCCAATAAATAATGAGTAAATATATCCATAAAAATTAGGTTAAACTCACTGGCAGTATCCAATGAAAAACAATCCTGAG
Source organism: Polypterus senegalus (assembly GCF_016835505.1). NCBI lineage: Eukaryota > Metazoa > Chordata > Cladistia > Polypteriformes > Polypteridae > Polypterus > Polypterus senegalus. The sequence goes on from NC_053156.1 coordinate 223,150,543, forward strand.
CCACAGTGCTGCCAATGTTAAGACCAACATCTCCTGCACTTTAGGGGTCTCCGTAATGAGAGGAAATGTCCACCAATAGCTGTAATTAGCCTTTACACACACTCGGGTCCCCACCAACAACCCAGACATTCAGCGCTGCATCAAGTCTATTTCTGTCTCTCCTAAACCTTTTCTAGACATCCATGAGATGTCTAGAAGCAGTGCAGCATGATCCCACCAGAGCACCAGTACGACACTCCCCTTGGGGTCACTTTTCCAATTGCTTGCTTCCTCTCCCATCAGCACTGACTCCTCCGTGATTCTATTTTCTTTTACTTTCCCATAGTTTCCTTTTATTTTTGACACTAGCCAAAGGCCCGAGGAACATAGGGGCCCATGATGTTTCTGTTGTCTATGAATGTTTCTGTTTTGCTATCAAAACAAGGCCCGAGTGCACCACCTTGCCCGGGGGTCTATGATGATGTTGAGACGGCCCTGGATTTAAGAGCCATTCTTTTCTGCTTTGTCTTTCTTTTCTGTTCTTTGTGTTCCCTACACAGGCTGTTCTTTATAGTACTAGGGATGCTTGTGCACTGGTGCTAATTTCAGGCTCCTGGGTGCTAATGAGGCAATCGACTGAACCACATGTATCTGCGTATTAATGTACAATCAGTCAATCAGCCCATCAATACCCCGCTTACCACACACACCAACACCCCTCCACAGAACTGAGTGCTCCAATTTAATTTATTTACAACTGAACTTCACCACAGACCCAATTGTGTCTTACCACAGTGTAGTAACATTTTTTTTTGGGAGTTAGAATTTTAGCCTAATTTTTCGACATTATTTTATAGTTAGTTTCTTGAGTTTTAGTAACCACCATTTAAGTTCATTGAATTTTTTGACCATCTGATCCCTTTTTGACTAATTTTGGCTTTCATGTCCTTGTTCATTACCCTTTCTGCTTTTTGACCTGCCATATTTTTACCAGTTGTTTAAGTATGGTGTCCTCATCAGCATGGCATTATGATGGAAAATACAAGCTTGTCCTAAAACGGCAAACCAAAAACGGGTATCTGCGATAATTGGGAGGGGTCATTTGTTATGATATGCTTTGTTTAAAAAGGATTTCCTAACTTCCTTGAGCTCTGTTGTTAGATTTTATATCAGAATATAGGTGTTTAGAGTTGTATAACACAATTTTGGCATCAGTTTTCTCACTGGAAATCATTTTCTAATAGTTCTACATTTTTTATGTCCTTTTCCGACACCGTCTTTGTTTTATCAGACATTGCTACTTTGAACATCAGTTGCTATGCAGAAATCCTTGGAGCTGGGTGGCACAAAGGTCGGCATTATGCGCTTCCTGGTCATTTCAGTATGTGGATGAATCTAATGGATTGGTTGTGTGATGGATGTTATTATTCATTGCTAGTACTTTAGACAATTTTCTGGCTTTGACTTAATTTTTGGTTTAGTATTTAGGATCGATGAAAAATTCTTTGTCACAACCTTTTCAGTTTTATTTTTTGGTGTCTCTTCTCCTGGCCACCTCCATTATTCTAAAAGTCTACCCTTTCCTTTGGCAGACATAACATTATTATCTGAAGACAGGAAACATTACTAAAACCAAAATGAGAATTCAAAAACATGTTTGTGAAAGTTCAATACTTAGAAGCCTGCTAGAGATTTCAGATTTTTCCAAGTGTTATAGACATGATGTCATGACACATCATGTGATTAATGACTGACATGTAAACATTAAACAACATTCACACAACTCACAAAATTCAGGATGGTAAAGCCCAAAAACAAAAATAATAAATAATTAGAACAGCCCACTAAAACTAATATGAAAAATATCACAATACCTGGGAACTGTGTGATGTCAGAATTATTCCAAAAGTGTGCAAGTTTTAAGGTTATTTATTTAGTTTTTGAATGTTCCTGGCCTTGCCAAGATACTTTGGTTTTGACAGAAATTAATGGCTTTGACCTTGCTTTTGTGTTTTTTAACTTACTGTATGAGTCTGCTCGGCAAACATGCTATTTATCACTGACATTTTAAATATTAATATTAATGTAGTGAACCTTAACAAAAATGTGACCCTTTTTTGTTTTTAATTCTTCTAAAACATGACACTCACCTTTACTTTTTGTAAAAAAGAGGGTTTTTTTCTGTCTCTGTGCACTCTTTGTTTCCAAATCCACATTTTTCAGCTACAGGCTCATTGGAAGCCAATCCAGTCAGCCTTGCACACAAGCCAGGAACCAACCCAGGGTGGCACACCAGTCTATATGACACTCAAACAAGACCTGTTCCAAGCCAATGTCCATTCCTTAAATTAGTGTAAGCCACTGTCATTTCCTTTATGCATTTAGCCCAAAGGACACAGAAAAAAAATGTCTAGCTGGCTATTGGATTGTTCTTATTACTATTGGTGCTTAATAAAAACCAGGAAGGCAGTGTGTGTAATATTGCTATTGTCTGGGGGACAATTTGCTTAAGACAATTAAAAAAATTAAAAAGAAAGATATATGTGGAGCAGAGACAAACTCAAATATACTTAAATAAATAGAAATACAGTAATCCCTCGTTTATCGCGGGAGATCGGTTCCAAGGCCGGCCGCAATAATTGAATTTCCGCGAAGTAGGGACACCATATTTATTTAACAATTTTACGTGTATTTGGACGTTTTTAAACCCTCCCTGTACTGTTTACAACCCACCCTTTACTCTATTAATAACAGGGACAACTGTTAAGCAATATGAATAATATTGAACAATAGATAAGTTTACAGTTACTGTATAGCGAAGTACACGTACCTATATATGACGTGATGATGGTGATGAATATGCTGTGCAGTAAAAATGATGATGATGAAGGTGATGATGACTTTTACTGTGCAGCCGATGACTGTATTTTACGTCTGTGTATCTGTAGTAGTAGTAGGAACTGGCTCTTTTTTGCGAGGCTGCAAAAACATTGTGATCGGCAGTTGCTGCCGTTGCTTCTTTTTCCGGTTGAAGGGCAGTTTGTAGGTGGTCATGATGTTGTCGACCTTGTTGCAAAATTGGACCGATCGAACCATATCGTCATCCCATTCCTGTGACCGCTCTTGCAGATCCTTAGCCAGTCTGCAGCCACAGCCGTGAACGTTCTCCCTTCCTTCAACATATCCAGAAGATTCACCTTCTCAGCGATCGTCATCATTCTTCGTTGGCGTTTAGGCTTAGCACCAGCCTTGGAAGAAGGAGCACGTTTGGGAGCCATTGCAGGGGGTGAAAATTGAAGCGAAGTTCAACACAAAGAAGCCACAAAAAAATCCCACACAGTACAGTGTAAAGTAAACCGCTTGGTGAGAAAGCTTGAAGCGAAATGGCCGCGACAGAGAGACAAGGGGAGGAGCTGTGGGATCTGGGCATCAGTCAAAGCACCAATCACTGGCCCGATTAGAAGCTGTGATTTGTCGTCTCCCTCCCATGTACCAATCACAGCCCGTGTTACAACGCACTTAGTCACCGAACTTGTTTTGTTGTTCTTAAACTAGGAAATACTACTACTATATTTAAAAACCCGCAAAGTCGTGAATCCGCGAAAAGTGAACCGCGAAGTAGTGAGGGATTACTGTATACAACAGTGAACCCTGAAAGAATGGTATTAGGATATTATGGATATCTGTCACTAAATGCACTTTTGTTTGTTCTGGAGTTGTTTCTGATGTTGCAACTTTGGGCTAAAGACTCCAAGATCCTATAATTGAATAAAAAAGGCTTAAAGATGGAGAGATGGATTCATGCAAAAGTTTACCAACAAGATGCTAAAGCATCTTCATTGAGGCTGAATTAACCTGAAGAAATAAAGCTATAAGATGAAGTTGCATATTGACTTCAGTCGATGTCACATTAGATGACTTTTCTAGCAACTTCCATTTGTAGCCTTCATTTACATAATCTTAGCGAGTCAGAGGAAGTTGATGACACCATCCTGTTAAGACTGTCTTCACTTCAATTAGTCTGTGACTCATTCCAATAAAGTCAATCAGACAGGTGTGATTTTGTATTTAGTGATAGTGGTTTGAATATTCAACTGGAAGTACAACACAAATAACATGACTACAAAGAATAAGGAACACAGGTGTTTTGGAGCCTCACAAACAGAAGAGAAGATCATGTGTATGAAATTTAGTGCTTGACATATCATGCATATCAGACGCACCAAACCGGTTCTGAAGCAGGTGAGAACCTGGCCAGCAGAAGCCATCTCTGCTCTTCAGGACTGTTTTGTTTGCACTGACTGGGACATGTTTAGAGAGGCTGCAACCAACAGCGACTGTATCAACTTGGAGGAGTACACGTCATCAGTGACCAGCTACATCTATAAGTGCATTGATGACGTTACTGTCTCCAAGTACATCACTGCACGCCCCAACCAGAAGCCATGGATTACAAAGGAAGTGCAGGTGCTACTGAAGACCCAGGACTCTGCCTTCAAGGAAGGTGACAAAATCGCCCTGAGAACAGCGAGGGCCAAACTATCCCGTGCCATCAGAGTGGCAAAGCGCGCACATGCCCAGAGAATCTAGGGACTTTTTCTATATGACAAAGACGCCCAGAGAATGTGGAAAGGCATCCAGGACAACACCACCCACCTGTGACAGTGACGGTTCCCTTCCAGATATGCTGAATAAATTTTATGCACGGTTTGAAGCACAGATCAACGTGGTGATGAGGAAGACCACCTCTCCTCGTAGCGACCAAGCATTAAATGTGACTGTGGCCGATGTGAGAAATACTCTACGAAGAGTCAACCCATGGAAGGCTGCAGGACCAGAGAATATTCCTGGCAGAGTACTAAGATAATGTGTAGACCAGCTGGCAGAAGTTTTTACTGACATCTTCAACATCTCCCTGAGCACCACCATTGTCCCAACCTGCTTCAAAACCACCACCATAGTTCTCGTGCCAAAAAAGTCACAAGTGTCCATCCTCAATGACTATCGTTCTGTTGCACTCACTCCCATTATCGTGAAGTGCTTCAAGAAGCTTGTCATGAGGCACATCAAAACCCTGCTGCCCCTGTCACTGGACCCCCTGCAGTTTGCTTATCACTGGAACTGTTCAACAGATGATGCAATAGGCACCACTCTCCTTCTGGCTCTCGCTCATCTGGACAATAAGGACACATACGTTCGAGTGCTGTTTATCGACTTCAGCTCTGCATTCAACACAATTATTCCTCAGCAGCTGACGGAAAAGCTGAGCCTGCTGGGACTGAACACCTCCCTCTGTAACTGGATTCTGGACTTTCTGACTGAGAGACCTCAGTCAGTCAGGATTGGAAACAATATCTCCAGAACCACCATACTGAGCACTGGAGCCCCTCAAGGCTGTGTACTCAGTCCATTATTGTTCACACTGCTAACTCATGACTGTACAGCAACGCACAGCTCTAATCACATCATAAAATTCGCCGATGACGTGACTATGGTGAGTCTCATCAACAACAATGAGTCAGCATACAGAGAGGAGGTACAGCAGTTAATGGACTGGTGTAAAGCCAATAACCTGTCTCTGAATGTAGACAAAACAAAGGAGATGATTGCTGACTTTAGGAAGACTAAGAGTGATCATCTGCCACTGAACACAGATGGCTCAACTGTGGAGGTTGTCAATAGCACCAAATTCCTGGGTGTCCACCTGGCAGAGAACCTCACCTGCTCCTACAACACCAGTTCTTTAGCCAAGATAGCCCAGCAGTGGCTCTACTTCCTTAGTAGGCTGAGAAAAGCCCATCTTCCACCAGCTATTCTAATAACATTCTACAGAGGAACCATAGAGAGCATCCTGAGCAACTGCATCACTGTCTGGTTAGGAAATTGCATGATTAGGGATCGTAAAGCCCTACAACAGATAGTGAAGACAGCTGAGAAGATCACTGGTGTCTCTCTTCCTTCCGTCATTGACATTTACACCACACGTTGCATCCGCAAAGCCACCAGCATTGTGAATGACCCAACACACCCTTCACACTCACTGTTTACACTTCTTCCATTGGGAAAAAGGTACTGAAGCATTTGGGCCCTTACCACCAGAATGTGTAACAGTTTTTTCCCCCAAGCAGTCAGATTCCTAAACACTCATGGACTGATCTGATATATGATATATATGTTCTGCTCTGCAATGTTGCACATGGTTGCACATGTTTGCACATTTGACTCACATACTTGTTATATATGCACCTTGTTATATATTATGTGCCTTTATGTTATGTGTTGTGGATTCCTCATTGTCCTGTGATCTATGTAGCATCAGGGTCCTGGAGGAACATTGTTTCGTTTCACTGTATGCTGTACTACTGTATATGGATGAAATGACAATAAATAATTTTGAATCTTGAAAAAAGTGTCAAGATTATAGTTGAACTCTCCATACCTGTTAACTCTTCATGCAGCACCAGGTCTATCAGGCAGCACATTATTGGCTGTCACAAAAGAGGTAAACATGACTGTGCTGAAAACTCAGCACTGAGTCAGTAAATTAGACATTCCCCAACAAGCCTTTTTTTTTTTATAATTTTATTGATTTTATTGTAATCATTCCATACAGATAGATCAATTTTTACAAAAAATAGGATTGAAAACAAATCAACCCAACCCCCACCCCTGGGAAAGAGAGCATGGCCAATGGAGTAAAACTTAAAGCTGGTCAAAATACATGAATTGATGAGTTTAATAGGCAGATTTAAAAAAAAATCGCCAACAATTCTTATTTGTTTAAATTGATATGGTCTAGTTACGAGATCAGGAACTACAGTCGGCAACTCTGATGTACCCTATAACTCACGTTTTGTGACATCCGCTTAAAAGACTGGACTGTAAATCACAATACTGTTTTTTTCACACACTTTTGACTCACTGTGTGAAGCAAAGAAAGTCACTTAACACTATGGAAATGTGTACACAATTTTTCTGGACTGGATGTGTAATGTTCCTTCTGATGATGGTCACAATGGAAATGTGTTATTTAGGATAAACTTTTAATGGTGGATGGAGTTATTGGAAGGCAGTGGTGACTTCAACCAGCCTACACAATACTGTTAACAAAAAGTTACAGGCCCCCACTGGCTCCTGCGGTACTAACTTTTCTTTGTTCATGCTTGTTGCAGAAACTGCTATAGTAATGTTCAAATAAAGACATAATAAGTTATAATATAATAGACACTAAAAAAAAATGGACACTATTATATTGTGTTATCAGATCACGTCTGACATGTGCCTAAAATGAAAGGCACCAACTAACCTCCTAGATGTTTCTCTTAATAGATGATAGGAAGAAATGTCAAAGCCATCTATACATCTGTTACCTGTCCAATGTACTTAATGTACCCGGCAAATTCAACCCTAGTGAGGTCTAATGGCAGGCTGCTTGCTAACTAGAACTCTTTTATTTTTTCTCCTTTATTGAACTCAGATTAACAACCATTAGAGGACTTCTCAAAGCATTCTTTGTGCCCTTAAGGGACCACAGCAATCAAAGATTGAACAATTGTAGCACATGGCTACACTAGTAATCAATTGGACAAAGACATTGAGTTTAAGCTTTTACTTAAAAGTTATATTTATATAATAGCCAATAACAGCAAATATAACCAATACAGAGAAGTATACAACCTGGGTGATTTGAAACAGTCTTCATTTAGTCCCAAATGGCATTTCCCACATGACACACCCTTAGTTACAGATTATATTTCCTTGATCAAAAAGTGAAAAGTAGGGTTTCAGGCTGGAGACAGTGCTCCTTGGAAAGTGTCCAGCAGCTAAGCAGATAGAAATCTCCTTTAAAATGTCCATGGCTTTGGTCAAAGTGTCAGAAAGGCAAAAAACACCAATTTAACTAAAACTAAACCAAAAACTGAACTGTGACTCCTTTTGAAGAAACTTCTAGTAAAAGTCAATAATTCTGTCCCCCTTCTATGCCCCAAATGAACACATGCAATTGGCCTGGTATCTTATTTTTAAGTTTCTCAAAAAACAGGAGAATTATCATGAAATCAAATCAAGTCAAGCGGCAGTATTGGAGCACAGAGTGGCATAAAATAACATTCTCAAGGATGGCAAAATGGTGAACGAGTAGATAGTAATACATTGAAATAAATAGTATTAAATAAATTAATAATAACAAGAACTAATTGTTAAAACAACAGTAGATGCAAATGTAACACATGTACTGCATATAAATAAACTACTAGGCAAAAATTTGAGGGGATAACAGCAGCACAGATTTCAGAATCTGGATAGCTATCTGTTTTAGTGTTCTGTGAAGAAAATATTTGTATCCCATGGTACATATACCCTGCTGTTCCTTCTGTGTCTCAGTGAAACACCTTGACATTGGGAAAGGCGCTATATAAATGAAATGTATTGTTATTATCAAAAACTGTTGCAGAACCTTAAAGAACTCATTCTGAAATCAGAAATTTCTGCCAAGTAGAAGTGGGGCAAAGAGAGCATGGGAGATGTGGGAGCAGTCCCTAACAATGCTGTAGGTATTGCAGATGCAGCGCTTAAAATAGATGTCCTAAATGGAGATCATGCCAAGCTTGTATAAAGCAGCAATAAACAGATTCATATGAATTCACTTGTTTTAACATTCTGTGCCACAGGAGAGGGGCTACACTTGCAAGAACCAGCCCTAGATGGGGCAGTAAAAATCTAATACTCTCATTACATAAGCCTCGTTCACATTTTCCACACTGCCTGATACTAAATGAGTCAAGAAGAAAAAATGAAATAATAAATATCATCTTCACCGTACTTATATACTTCACAGTCATTACACAATATTTTGTAAAATGTGAAGGGTTTTATTATAGGCTCAAGCCAATTAGGATCATAAGGTTGATTAATGAGGTAGGCTTATGGATAAAAAGATTATTGCAGTGTTTCTCAAACACTAGATCGTGGTTGAAGGCTGCAGCTGGTGGGCTGTGAGTTGCTATTGTTTATAATGTTAGTGCAGATGGTCGCTGCTCCAAGTCATCAAGGGGGTCCTTTGGCGATCACACTTGAATAACTAAAAGGGACCCCCTCCCTGTTCTAATTTTCATACTTGAATCATCAACAACAACATTTATTTCTATAGTACCCATACAAAAAATAGTCGCTAAAAGTGTTTTACAAGATGTCAAAGACAAAGTTGCAAGAAAAGAAAAAACAAATAAGATTAGATACATATATAAATAAATAAATAAATAAATAAATAAATCCACTTGACCTTATTAAACATAGATATGTAATTAGCAGAAGGGTGGTCTCCTTATGTACAACTAGGGGGCTCTGCCCCCTGCTCGATTCCTCGCCAACCCTCAGCCACTTCATGGCTCTGCCGGTCGCATATGAGTCAATTTAAACAGATTGTTATTTTCATGGGAACTCTTACATATGCGTAATAGAACTAACTATTTTACATTACAGCGAGTAATTTACCATAGTAAAAAATAGTCAAATGTCATAAATTGAAAGAAAACATATATGCTTTTGCTTTTACATCATTTTTATTAAGTTCAAAATAAGCCAATTTTTTTTTTTTTTCCGCTACCTGTAAAGCTTATGCTTCTTTGCCTCCTTTAAACTGAATCATATTCTGACCTGGTAAATGAATTGCTAATAATTCAACAGAATGACTTCGGCTGTGCATTGGCAATTCAATTAAATGCCACCTGCATTCCAATGCACTGATGAACCGAGTACCTAAACATGCTGGACCTTCGTCCTGAGACTATTCTTTGGATACATTCACATGTATTCTATCTTGCCTTTTATGAATGTACTTGTAGATGTACTTAATACTCATAACCGATGCACAACAAACATTAATATGACCATCAACTTGTTTGAGCAAATATGGGTTATATGGTACAATCATTGAATTATCGATCATCAAAATTTTAACAACATTCTTTCTGTTATAAGTGTGTTGTTCATGACGATTATCTCTGTGTCGATAATCAGGAAAGCCAGCCTTAGTCATATCTGTTAAATTAATGAAAGCTTTAGGAAATTTCTTTAAACACTTTTTTTCTTTTGTGTCGCAACATACTGAATCTTTTAAATGAGGTCCATGAATCATGTGTTTAATGACTTAATTCAGGATAAGTTTCTCTGTTTGCCGTGTAACCGATGGAGATTTTTGGTGTTAATTCATTTGTCTTCATTGTTTCTCGGTGCTAGGATTGCCTGTGTACTTATTTTTTCTTTAGATAACCCTTCGTGATGAAATTCTTCAATAAGATTTAGACATAATATGTCTTCTTTAATTGGGAACTTAAAGTGAGGAAAACATTAAAATTAATAAGAGCTGAGACAGCAGAAAATGTGTCTGTCAAAAGCATTCACACGAATGAGGTGAGAGTATCGTGTGTGTGGTTGTATATGGCTGAGAAGAGGGTGTCAAGGCCAAGGTCTCAACTCATGGGACTTGAAAAAATCTTCCAAAAAGTCTTGTCTTCTCTTCCAAAAAGTCTTGTCTCGTCGCAGGTGTTTTTTTATTATAATAGAGAGATATCATAATGTACGTCTTTAAAGATGAGTCTAATGATAAGGTCAGATGGCCAGGAGGACAGAAAATAAAATAAAATAAACAAAAGAAAACTTCAGCTAAGCTGGAGAGAAAAAAATCAACAGGGGTTCCAAGGACAAAAGACTGCCAAGCTCCCACTATGCATTCTACCTAACATAAATGTTCTTAAGTCATTCTTCATTGTTTCCAGGCTTTGTCTGATAAAGTCCATCTTATGGACAACTGGGATATGTGCCTTCATACCAGCATCACAGGTGGCTGCATGGTGACTTGATAAGATGGTGGTGGTACAAAATGGCACCACAGAAGAAGCGGAAAAGACAGCAGAGAAAAGTAGAGATTAGTAAAGACTGCAAATCCCTGAACAGTAAGGTAATTCTATGCTTATGCATTTGTTAAGTGTACTAAACTAAAATGGAGCTACAAAAAAGCTAAATTAAAAAAATGTGTTTTTAGCAGTTTTTGAAAATGTTCCACAATATTAGCCTGGTGAATCTCTAACCAAGGGTGAAGCTCAATTAAGTAAGGTGGGTAAAAGCTGCAATGGTTGTGCTCAATCCACAAGCACCCCTACCTTCCTGCTCTGGGGAAACCAACTCTAATGACTGGACTTAATTCACAAAGAGGGAAGACACTTAGGTGGTCCCAATGATACAAGCTCAAGGTCGATTCTCATGGGAAATAATAGCTGCACTAAGCTGCAAACAGAATGTCAATACAAAACATTTTAATGTCCTGGATTGACTTTCTGCTTTCAAAGAGTACATTTCGCTCCTGTTCAGCTTGACAGTTCTTTCAGGCCTCAGCTGTTAACCTGAAATCTGTTATTTGAAAAAGTTAAAGCATCCCCCACACAGATACCAAGATGATTTTATTCTAGTGAGATATTTTATAGTATACATTTAACAGTTTTTGATGGCCAGATCTTACCATTACTGCTGTGACAGCCCACCTTATCAATTCCTTTTTCATGAACCAGAATTAGCCCATGTGGAAACAGGTGGGTTGATGGAATTAACACACATGTTTGTGCGCTAGCATTTCATCTTTTGTGCCCTTTTTGGTTTTATATGTTATTGCATTATATTTAACTTTTCATGCACTTTTAAGGGCAGCACGGTGGCGCAGTGGGTAGCACTGCTGCCTCGCAGTTAGGAGACCCGGGTTCGCTTCCTGAGTCCTCCCTGCATGGAGTTTGCATGTTCTCCCCATGTCTGCATGGGTTTCCTCCCACAGTCTAAAGACATACAGGTTAGGTGCATTGGCAATTCTAAATTGACCATAGTGTGTGTGTGCATGCGTGCCCTGCGGTGGGCTGGCGCCCTGCCCGGGGTTTGTTTCCTGCCTTGCGCCCTGTGTTGGCTGGGATTGGCTTCAGTAGACCCTCGTGACCCTGTAGTTAGGATATAGCAGGTTGGATAATGGATGGATGCACTTTTAATCAATATGCTATCTGGCTGGTGCCGTATAGGTGAAAAAGTAATTTACTTATCAGAGGAGGCAAAAAAGAACAACAATGTGTGGCAGAATTTGTGTGACTTTAAACAGTCTTTAGAGAACTACATGGGTGAATATAGAAACCTCAGGAAAGAGATGCCCATTAGGAGTAACCAAAAATAATTCCATAAACATCACAGAAGGTAGTGCAGTGGGTTGCTATAGCAACTGTTGGACCAAAATCTCATAGTGACCAGTTGCATCCCCAAGGTGACAGAATGAGAGGGGACAAACGTGACCCCTAATGATTTTCCTGCTAGTTTTATCTGCTGTCCCACCTTCTGCATGTTCCTTTGGTAGCTTTTGGATCCAATGAACCCCCTCCACAACGATACACAGGATTGGATGGATGCATCTAGTAGACCTTCTGTGTGCTAAGAATTCTTGAATATGGAGCCACTCTTGAGCATGATTACTTAGGTAACAGAAGTAAAAAAAAAGGAAATAAAATAAACCAAACACACTCCCTCAACACATACATCTTCGTTTATTCAAAGAGATTCCTGCTTTCCTTCGCCTCCCTCCCCCGTTTCAGCACCACACATCTGTGGACTCATGTGACAGTTATTAGGCCGGAATATTATTTCTGTGAGTGGGTTTGTTTTTAGAAAGGCATCTGCATGAGAGAGATTTTTCTCAGTAATTTTGTCAATTGGGAAGGGACTATTTCACCTGCTGTCATGGTAACAACAGGACTTGAAGCTGCTTGGATTGAGTCAGCTGAAGCAGAGAATCAGCTATTTCTGTCGCATTTTAACACCTGAAATGAGTTCCTGCTGATAATGTCACACACACACACACACACACACTCCAACAGCACACACACACACACACGCTCATATACACAAACACGCATAATAGAAAGTCCGCTCAGCAGCACCCTCTGATCTTTTCCCTTATGTGGCAGGGGCAGTTGGTTTGGGATTTCTGGGCCAATATGGAATGATTCAGAATCTGATTCAATTTACCTTAACTCATAAGAAAAAATCTCTGAATGCTTTGAAAACTTGAAAACACAAGGAGAATAAATGCTGTCAAAGTGGGGTTTTTTTATGATGCATTCACAAAGCACGTCTTCTTCCCGCATTCTTCAGCCCTCTGTAAAGAATAACAAGAGATGATTAAATGAATATCTAGATATTATCCTTTCATGGTGAACAAGAAGCCAAAGCTAATGGCATGAATAACACTACAGAGAAATATTTACATTTTATTGGCATGGGTCACAGTGTAAGCCAAAGGCGGCAATGGATCATTCAACCAGAACTTTTCCAGACATTCAAAGATTAATAAAAAATGTTACTCAACATGCCCATGATGGACTGGCACCTCTTGCACTCAATTCTCTCAGAATATGCTTCAGCTGCTCCTTGCCCCTGTACTTTGATTAAGTAGGTTTGAAAATAGTTGGATGGAGGGAGAGGTGTTATTGTACCACTCTGGGAAGCAGTGTTCAATTCCTAGCAGCCATAGCACCTGCACTTCAGAATGTGTGATCCACCTAAAGCTAAGCATGAGTAGGCAGTGCGTTGTAGTGGTTAAGGCTTTGAACTTCAAAGCCAGAGGATGTGGGTTCAAATTCCACTACTGACACTGTGTGATCACGAGAAAGTCATTTGATCTGCTCATGCTCCAATTGGAAAATAAAATGAAATAGAACCCGATTGCATCATAAATGTTCTAAGTTGCCTTGGATAAAGGCATCAACCAAATATATAAATGTTAAACAGATAATGTTAATGTCTACAGCTGGCCAATATTTGGATGAGAGACCATCTACAAAAAGCTTGAGTTGGTGCTGGTGAGGAAATTAGGGGGTGCCTACCTTGAGGTCTGTTTGTGGATCCCAATGGAGTATTGGGGTCACCAAGCTGCAAAAATTGGTGCCATCCTTCAGATGAGGCAAAAAACTGAAGTCCTGGCTCTTTGTGATCATTAAATATCCCTGGGATTCTTTTGAAAAGAGTAGATTGCTTCACAATGTCCTAGCTAAATTGTCCACCATGACCTGGTCATTCCGGCCCCTTAGTCATCCCCTGTCTCTAATTGGCTAACTACTATATCTCTCTCTCTCTCTTTCTCTCCTCCCATCACCACCTAATAGCTAATATGTGGTGAGCCTACTGGCACAAGAATGGCTGTCATTGCATCTTTGTAAAGTACTTTGAGGAGGTTATAAAAGCACTATATAAATGTAATTAATTATTACCATTATTTTTAGTTTTGTTATTGTCAACTTGAGAAGATCTGTTTTTTTTTTTTGGTTTGTTTGGTTGTTTTCCTTGGTCAATCCAGCTACCTTTCTGTGACTGATTGAGTATGGCAGTGACTGTGCCCTGACATGGATAGGGTTGGTTCCTGCCTTATGTCTGATGGTGCCAGGATGGCCTTCAAAGTCTGTTCTTGAACTCTGTAGCCAATTAACTGTGATCGGCATCTCCACGTGAGCATGAACTCAAATAAGCAGGTGTCAAAGTAGATGGGCTCATCGATTTAACAGAGAAGTTTTTAAATTGCAGCTTGTCTCCTTGTGTCAGAACTGCATCTTCCTGTTTGAAAATAATGTTGTTGTTGAATTATTTTAAGTCTAAGATAAAGACAAGGGGTGATCGTGCTTTTGAGGTTCTAGCACCTAAGTTATTGAATGCTCTGCCAACTGAAATTAGGTCAGCATCATCAATCCAAAGGTTTAAATCTAGACTTAAAACACACTTGTTTTCAATTGCTTTTAACTGTATATGAGTAACTCTGGTATCAATTTTATTAATAATGTATTCATTTTTTTCATATAAATTGTTTTTCTGTAAATTGTTTCTTCTAATCGGTTCTTTTAACTTATTTTTTTTTTTTAGTATGTATGTAATTTTTGTACTTTGTTTTACTGATTTATTATTGATATATTTTTTATTTTATTTTATTGTACAGCACATTGGTTTTACACTTATGGTGTTTTAAAATCGTGCTTTATAAATAAATTTTGATTTGATTCGATTTATTGATTTTGTATTACTCATTTCTATTACTCACAGATGTCACATTCCTCATTATGTACCTCTTGTAGAGGATTGCCGGCTTTTGGTTCCGGTCCTCACCTCCAGGCCACCAGGAGGAGCTCTCCCGATAGCAGGATCGTGCCCCGAGGTCCAGCAGGGCCTCATGTACTTTGTAGTGTTTATACACAGCCCTGCTGGATACCTTGAGGGCCACCAGGAGTCGCTGTAAGGGGGCTTGTAGGCTCTTTTGTGCCTTATGACCCGGGAGTACGTCACGGTCACGTGACGGGAAGGAACGACGTGCTCCCATGGTGAAGAAAAGGACTGTGGTCTGATTGGACAGGAACGCCTCCGGGTCAGAGGCTATAAAAGGACTAGAAACCAGTCCAGACACTGAGATGAGCTGGGAGGTAGAGGAGCAAGTGTCTGGGCGAGGAGGAGAGTTGTTAGAAGAGTTTATTGTGTGAGTTGTGAGTTTATGAGTAGTGTGGAAGGTGCTTGGTGCACTGTAAAAAATAATAAAGAGTCTTGGACTTTTATCCGGTGTCTAGAGTTGTACCTGAGGGTTCAAGGGAGCACTAGCGCCCCCTACTGCCACACTCTGTTCTATAAGTTTGGGTCAAAAGTAATTACTTTATTGGAAAGCAAGTTCAAACAATGGGCAGATGCATGGACTTACACATGAAATTAGCTGTGCTTTCTAACCCTTCAATGAAGGCCTAAAGAAGCTTCATGTATGAATTATGAATTACAACAGAGATTACACTTACAGGTTTAATTTGCTTCACTCATATTACACACATTCTTTCATTTCATGTCTTGTATATTAGTTAACTTCAAAAGGGCAGGACCAAATGTCCAGAAGTTATTTTTCCTTTGGTGGCCTTGTGAAGATTATAATAATCTATTTAACTCTGCCTCCTCCTATCTGGGCCTGGACTGAAGGCTTGAAAATTAAAAATATAAAAGTTAAGACTTTTAGGGGACAGTAGGACTAGCTAACCATTTTATGAAATTAATGGTGGGATTTTCTTTATATGTTTCTGGTACTTCTGAACATTTGTAAAGACAAACTGCATAACTAAAAAAAAATTCTGTTGCCTTGAACTTGTTAGATTCTCTTATCATTTTGTGTGTTAGCTTGCTATAGCAGAGTGAGAAACTTTCTCATTCTTTTGAACTGTTCCATGCTATGTGTGACCGCTAGCTTTCATTTTTTTGCAAACTTTTGCAAGATTTCTGTTTCCACTGAGGGGCCAAGTAAATGCTTGCGGTTTGTTGCTTTATTTAGCAAATGTAACAATGAAATAGAGCCACTAAGACTACAATGGAAAGAAAGAAAGAAAGAAAGAAAGAAAGAAAGAAAGAAAGAAAGAAAGAAAGAAAGTGTCAGACTCCCTACATGGGATTTAATCCTGCCTTGTGCCCTATGCTTGCTGGATAGGCTGAGGCTTTGCTACAACATTTTCATTTAAAACCTCTGACATTAGTCTCCATTTTAGCCTTTCATCCACAATAGCCTGGTGTTTTTAACCCTGAAAATGAAAACTTTTAAAAGTGCTCTCCTGAGCTGTGCATTTCTGTAAAAGCCAGCTCAGGTTTGTAGTGTGAATGACTGATAACACAGACTTTTAAAAATGTAGACACTAATCGCACTCTGATTGGTTTGTGCTCTTCACGTGGCCCTTTCTCGATTGGATCTTGCTCATTACCTTTTCTCAGCCACTTTGCTGTCCTGGTACATGTGCATTACTCACAATAACAATTACATCTGATTTTTTGTATTCATCACTGTGTTAATGCAATCTGCAAATAAACATCTAGCATGGAGGACACTTTCTCTTCCCATTCCAGTGTCTAATGTACTGTATATCTGTCATGAGACACCCTCCACCTCCAATACCTTTAGCAACCAAACAGGACAACTGAACAAGTAAGTATAAGACAAGACTCAGCTGTGAACTAGGCGACAGCCTTTCAAAGGGCATACTACCTCCAATATTTGTTTGGAGTTCCTTTTGCAAGGTGTGTTACACAGCAGACTCATAAAGTTCACTGAATGTGCTATCCACATCATACACCACACCAACTATCTTTAATCTTTCATCTGTGTTATTTAGAATTAAGCTTTTTACTCAAACAGAAGTCATAATGGATCACAATATATTGCTTCAAACTATGTATGTACGGTCTGCACCTGTGTTTTCACAAAAGTTCAAAATGTTGTAACACTCTGAGGAGCCTCTCTGTGATCACAGAGAGCCTGTTGGTAATCTTTTATTTCAGCTGAAATTGGCTCAGAGCATCATAAGTGAAGCAATAAGTGAGGCAAGCAAAGTCTCTGGTGAAATACAACTGCTCATTTAGAAGAGGTAACAGCAATGTGTCAATTAGTAGAAACATCTGTAGATTTTAAAAACAAGTTTCACAATGGAAGGTAACATCAAACACAGAAAGACACCAGTTTGGGATTTTATTGTGATTGTCGATATACAAATGAGAATGTGCTCATCCTGAACTATCGAATACACAAACAGAAGCAACTGCAGGGTTTTAGAATCCTAGCAGTTAGAAGAGTGTCAGGCCAGATATACTCAGAACATATACTGGATATACCAGTCAGCCAGCAGAATCTGCAGGGTTCAAGGCTGGAGCTGCTCACTCCCGTGAAGTGAAGCCTAGAACATCGAGAGCAGAACAGTGTCAGTTCACCCATAACTGCTTTGCTTTCCTGTACATAATTATCTCTGCACATTAGATCTTTCTCCAAGAAATAGTTTGCCAATGACAAGGGAGGATCTCTCCACTCCTAAGTGGAGTTTCATGGTTTTGCTGTACTGCATACAGATATTGCATTAAAAGTGGGATCTTCCTACTCTGTTAACACATGTATGAAAAAAGTCTGAATTAAAAAAAAAATATCGATAAATATACATATCTACCACTTTTTTGGTAGCACAACTGTGCAGATCTGACCACAATCTAATCCATTACATGGCAACAGCTCTCTTATCATTAGCCACGCTGGAAGTTCTACTGTGTGCTTGGAGGGTTGTTTTCTATAATATTTTTCTTTTTCTTGAGAATCTGTAAATTCTTAATTTCCCCTTCGAGACAAATGAAGTGTTATCTATCTATCTATCTATCTATCTATCTATCTATCTATCTATCTATCTATCTATTATATAGTACCCTATCTATCTATCTATCTATCTATCTATCTATCTATCTATGAAACAGCTTCACAGAAGTCTAATTTTCTGTTATACTCTGTATGTGAATACAGTATGTTAAAACTACATGGCACACTGCAATGGGTATTGTTTATCTAATACTATGACATTAATTAATGAATTAATGGATGAAATTAATTCACTCTTCCATTAATTCATTCATCCATTAGAATTTTACCAGATCTTGCTACATGTGCCTCAGTGTATGCATGAGGTTTTCCATGTATCCTAGTTTTACACCCACATCTCAAATACAGGCATATTAAGCTATTTGACGAGTCTAAATTGCTCCTGTTTCTCTGAATATGACTGTGGGTGGGTGTGACTGGTTCCCCATTCAGGCCAGTTTCCTTTCTTCCAACATTGTGTCCATTGCTTTGGATCACTGCAACCATCAAGCTGTATAAGCAGGCCCAGACAAAAGGGATAGAAAGACTTCTATCTATCTATCTATCTATCTACTAGATTGTTATATTATTGATTATATTGTAGCTCACTGTGTGATATTGCAAAATACTATGCAATTATTTGCAGGTTGTGTGAAAATGGCTGCCATATTAAGTCATTTTATTTTTGCCTTTAGATACATATGGAGAATTACCAAAGTGAATCTGTTTCCAAAGGTTATAGGTATATTAAATAAATATTGAATTAGAAACATTCTGCAATTAAAATAATATGTGTGTAAAATTACTTATAATTTGATCTTCATTCAATACAGAATGGCACAATGGCACATTTGTTAGTACTGCTTCTTGAACCTGGCTTCAGCTCCAGGCCAGTCACTGTCTTTAAAGAGGTGGCATGCTCACACTGTTTCTACATTTGTTTATCTCGCAGTATTCTGGCCTTTATTCCACATCCAAATGAAACATCTGTAATGGCGACTAATGATTCTAAATTGGCCTGTAGTAATTAAGTATGCTTGGAAGAAGACTGGCACAATGTTTGGACTTCATGCCTGACTAGCTCCAAGTGCTTCCACTGGCTGGCTCTGCACCACACATGATCATGAATTAGATTAAGTGGGCCAGAAAATGGAAGAATGAATGTTCCTGCCAACTCCTGAACTTCTACTGTTGTGCTAAGCTTGACCGCTGCTCTGGATAATATAAATGAATGGACAGATGCATTTTCTTAATTATTTTATCTTGATTTTATAGTATAGCTTCCATTTTCAAAGCTACCATGATCAGAAGGTAATTTACAAAGTGATCAAGAGCACCGTATGAAGTAACATGTTCTGAATAAATGCAGAAACTTGAGAATTACTGGGAGAATAAAACATTAGAAAAAGGTAATAAATGCATATAATGTGAAATATAGTCAGAAAAGCAGAAACTGTAACCAAAATGACAAAAAATAACCAAGTGTTAAGTTAAAAGAAGAAAACCAAAAAGAAAAGTTCTTGTAATGTAGCCAAAGTCAAAAGCCAAAAATGGACCTCTTTATTTAGATTTTTTGAAGTTAAACTACTAAAAAATGCTGGGACGTTTTTTATCCATAGAAAAAATGTATACAGAAACTTACGTCACTGATGTGACAAATGAGTTTCACATGATGACTAAGCAGTGTTGCGGAAAATACAAACAAAATACATTAAACAGAATTAGGTTTTCTCTGAAAAAAAAATGATGAGTAAATAAAATGTGTATGCAAATAACAATGACAGAAAAGTAGTAAAAAAAAAGGAATCACAAATATAAGAGTAACAACTTAAAGCTAAATTAATGAATAATTAAAATGTTGACAAATCAGGTAACTATTGACCCAGAAGGACTGAGCCTATGAATATCCAGGAATCAAATCAGAATACAGAACAGCAACTAAAAGCAAGAATCGATAACTCAGTGGAGTTAACATTTGAGCAATAAATATAAAACTGTTGGCTAACAAATAACTAAGTACAAGAACAGAACATTATTAAAATGTGTGAGAGAGAACAATTTGCTGACAGACCTAGAGGGAGAACCTAAAAGTAGAAGGGGCGATC
The DNA here is from genome assembly GCF_016835505.1 of Polypterus senegalus. Lineage (NCBI taxonomy): Eukaryota > Metazoa > Chordata > Cladistia > Polypteriformes > Polypteridae > Polypterus > Polypterus senegalus. The sequence goes on from NC_053156.1 coordinate 223,170,823, forward strand.
ACCTAAGCATTAAACATTCGGAGTATTAAAAGGCAATTATTAAGACGATTTGGGATGATGCGGCAATAAAAGGTCATCTGGAGTTTTATCTTCTCCTAAAAAACAGTGGCTTGATCCTTCTGGTGAGGAGCAGGCAGGTGTCCCCAGTGGAAGAGTTAAAGTATCTCAGTGTCTTGTTCATATGCAATACTAGAGGTGGTCATGAGGTTAGCCAGAAAATAAGCAGAATAATGACAGTTTTGCAGATGTTGCACCTAACCAACTGGAGCTGTTATCAGATGAAGCTTTTAATTTGCCAGTCTGTTTATATCCCCATTATCATCTATGCTCAGGAGCTCTGGGTTGTAATCGAAAGATGAGATTAAAAGTAAGTGCAGATTTGGTGAATTCATTCTCTTAGACAGGGTGAAGACCCTAACAAAATAGAAGGACCTTGGAGTAAAACAACTCCATCTGAAGAACAGGAACAGCCACATAAGGTAGTTTAGGCATGAAGTTAAGAAACCCCCTGGTACCTCCTATAAGAGATGTACTAGGCATTGCCCAGTGGGAGAAGATTAAGAAACAACCTCAGGACATACTGGAAGGAGTATACAGAATCTCTCAACTGGCAATGAAGGAGCTACAAATTTCCAAGGATAGAATGGTAGTAGGTGCTTATAAATAAATATTGTTGTTGTTGCTATAGATAATCATCTGATGTGGTCAGGATAGGTTCATGTGCCCTGAAAATACTGTAATGGAGGAATAGTAAGTTTTTAATATGATTGAATAAATGAATGAATGAATGAATTTGTCATCAATTATTTAATCATATTATAATTAGTGGGCCCCTCCTCGAACCGCCACCTTATTGTGGTGGAGAAGTTTGCGTGCCCCAATGATCCTAGGAGCTCTGTTGTCCGGGGCTTTATGCCCCTGGTAGGGCCACCCAAGGCAAACTGGTCCTAGGTGAGGGATGAGACAAAGAGCAGTTCAACATAACCTCCTATGAAGAACAAAAAATTTGGACACCGTTTTCCCTCGCCCAGATGCGGGTCACCGGGGCCCCCCTCTGGAGCCAGGCCCGGAGGTGGGGCTCAATGGCAAGCACCTGGTGGCCAGGCCTGCACCCATGGGGCTTGGCCGGGTACAGCCCAAAGAGGCAACGTGGGTCTCCCTTCCCATGGGCTCACCACCTATGGGAGGGGCCAAGGCGGTCAAGTGCAGTGTGAGTTGGTGGTCCAATCCTCGGCTACAGAAGCTGGCTCTTGTAACATGGAATGTCACCTCTCTGAAGAGGAAGGAGCCTGAGCTGGTGCGTGAGGTTGAGAGGATCCGGCTAGATATAGTCAGGCTCACTTTGACACACAGCTTGGACTCTGGAACCAATCTCCTTGAGAGGGGCTGGACTCTCTACCACTCTGGAGTTACCCCATGTGAGAGGCGCCGAGCAGGTGTGAGCATACTTATTGCCCCCCGACTTGGAGCCTGTTCATTGGGGTTTTATTCCAGTGGACGAGAGGGTAGCCTCCCTCCGCCTTCAGGTGGGGGGACGGGTACTAACTGTTGTTTGTGCATATGCACCGAACAGCAGTTTGGACTACCCAGCCTTTTTGGAGTCCCTGGAGGGGGTGCTAGAGGGCATACCTTCTGGGGACTCCCTCGTACTACTTCAATGCTCATGTGTGCAATTACAGTGAGACCTGGAAGGGCGTGATTGGGAGCAATGGCCCCGTCAATCTGAATCCGATCTGTGTTTTGTTATTGGACTTCATTGCTCATCACGGATTGTCCATAACAAACACCATGTTCAAGCATAGGGGTGTTCATATGTGCACTTGGCACCAGGACTCCCTAGGCCTCAGTTCAATGATCGACTTTGTAGTCGTGTCGTCGGACCTGCGGCCACATGTCTTGGACACTCGAGTGAAGAGAGGGGCAGAGCTGTCAACTGTTCACCACTTCGTGGTGAGTAGGCTTTGATGGTGGGGGAGGATGCCGGTCAGGTCTGGTTGGCCTAAACGTATTGTGAGGGTCTGCTGGGAATGTCTGGCAGAGTCCCCTTTCAGAAGTAGCTTCAACTCCCACCTCCGGCAGAACTTCGACCACATCCTGAGGGAGGTGGGAGACATTGAGTCCGAATGGGCCATGTTCCGTGCCTGTATTGTTGAGGCAGCTGACCGGAGCTGTGGCCGTAAGGTGGTCAGTGCCTGTCATGGCGGCAATCCCCAAACTTGTTGGTGGCAGGGCCCCGGGGGTAGATGAGATATACCCGGAGTTCCTCAAGGCTCTGGATGTTATAGGACTGTCCTGGTTAACACACCTCTGCAACATCGCATGGACATCAGGGACAGTGCCTCTGGATTGGCAGACCGGGTTGGTGGTCCCTGTCTTTAAGAAGGGGAACCGGAGGGTGTGTTCCAACTACAGAGGGATCACACTCCTCAGCCTCCCTGAAAAAGTCTATTCAGGGGTCCTGGAGAGGAGTGTCCGTCAGATAGTCGAACCTCGGATTCAGGAGGAACAGTGTGGTTTTCGTCCTGGTCGTGGAACAGTAGATCAGCTCTACACCCATAGCAGAGTCCTGGAGGGTGATGGGAGTTTGCGCAACCAGTCTACATGTGTTTTGTGGACTTGGAAAAGGTGTTCGACCGTGTCCCTCAGGGAATCCTGTGGGGCGTGCTCTGGGAGTATGGGGTACCGGACCCCCTGATAAGAGCTGTTCGGTCCCTGTACAACCAGTGTCAGAGTTTGGTCCGCATTGCTGGCAGTAAGTCGAATCCGTTTCCAGTAAGAGTTGGACTCCACCATCACTGCCCTTTGTCACCGATTCTGTTCCTAACTTTTATGGACAGAATTTCTAGTTTGGTGGACTCAGGATTGGGTCACTGCTTTTTGCAGATGATGTTGTCCTGTTTGCTTCATCAGACCGTGATCTTCAGCTCTCTCTGGATCGGTTCGCAGCTGAGTGTGAAGCGGATGGGATGGGAATCAGCACCTCCAAATCCGAGACCATGGTCCTCAGCCGGAAAAGGGTGGAGTGCCCTCTCAGGGTTGGAAGCGAGATCCTGCCCCAAGTGGAGAAGTTCAAGTATCTCAGGGTCTTGTTCACGAGTGAGTGAAGAATGGAGGGTGAGATCGACAGGCGGATCAGTGCAGTGTCCACAGTGATGAGGGCTCTGCATCAGTCTGTCGTGGTTAAATAGGAGCTGAGCCGTAAGGCAAAGCACTCAATTTACCAGTCTATCTAAGTTCCTACCCTGACCTATGATCATGAGCTGTGGGTAGTGACTGAAAGAACTAGATCGCGAATACAAGCGGCTGAAATGAGGTTCCTCTGCAGGGTGTCTGGGCTTTCTCTTAAAGATAGGGTGAGAAGATCAGTCATCCGGGATGGGCTCAGAGTAGAGCTGTTGCTTCTCCGCATCGAGAGGAGTCAGATGAGGTGGTTCGGGCATCTAATCAGAATGCCTCCTGGACACCTCCCTGGTGAGGCGTTCCGGGCACGTCTAACCGGGAGGAGGCCCCAGGGAAGACCCAAGACACGAGGGACTATGTATCCCGGCTGGCCTGGGAACACCTCGGGTTTCCCCCGGAAGAGCTAGAAGAAGTGGCCGGGGAGAGGGAAGTCTGGGCATCTCTGGTCAAGCTTCTGTTCCTGTGACCTGAGCTCGGATAAGCAGAAGAGGATGGATGGATAGATGGATAATTAGTGGGTTATTTTGAATTAATTATTGCTCTGTAACATTTTACTATCGCTTTGACTGCTCTTATCCATTCAAAGGAGGACCCAAAATTCCTGGAATCGATCAACAGCACAGGAGTAGGACGCTATCAGCTATGCCGCTAGCTATCTTGTTATGTGGTATTGTCATTAGTTAATTGAGTGCATATTTCTAACATTTATTCTGCAATTGTATGCATGACTTTTTTCATATAAGTCAAAAAAGGCATGTCTGGCCAAATCGAACATAAAGACATTAACGTTTTTCGACATTAACTGACTCATTAATAAAGATTTTCCCTGTGAAAAGACTGTTAATCAGTAACATTATGTTGAACTGAAGAGGTGTCTGTGGGGAAACATCAGGGAAAAAATGTGTGGAGCAATGGTGTATGTCAAATTGTATTTTGCACCATAAGAGTGCATCTGCTACACCATAATAGGGCACCTGCACACACTGCGATGTCAATCAAAGAGTTTTTTACCAAAAACAATGTGATGACTACTTCACACTAATGCCAGATCTTGCTACACATGGCTTGTTTTTTTCCAAAATGAAAAAATGAATACAGGAAATGTTAACAGAAATGGGATAAGCGCTAGAACAAAGGTATGGCGTCTGAAGGAGAGTTTTTTTTTGACAGTGACCTAAAGGGAACTGCTGTAAGTTGTGTAATAAAGGATTTTTTAAACAATTTTGAGAATTTTTACGTTCTCTTATATACAAAATGCTAATCTCAGGTCTCAGCCAGGGTTCCTCCCCTGGCTAGGGTTAAAATTCATGTTTAATGTTTCTTTGGTCATTTTTGATTCTTTGATATATGTTGATCATGTGTGTCCTTCTTTATTTTGTTTTTTTCTACATACAGTATATAAACTGCTTTTATTATGTCCCATTTGTTTTATCTGTGGCAATTCCTTTGCTTCCTGTGCTCCATAGAGCTTCATTGTTATTGAAAATAAATTTGGTAAGAATACATTTTTTATTTTATATAGATTCTGTCCTTGCTGTTATTACTAGCCAGGATTTGATGGTGATATCCTTTTTGGAGGTGCTTTTGGAACTAATTGGGACTTTGGGACTCCTAGTCCATGACAACTAAGGGCTCTGTGTCTGTCACGCAAAAATTCACAAACCTCTGAGCCTTAAAAATCTTGGTTTTGGTTTTAATTGAGAGCTTATGAATTGATAAATGTTATGTGAGCCAAGAATTGGTGATACGGGCTACCTTGTCCAAGTAATTGAACTATAGGTCCTTCTCACAGTAAGTGTTCTGGCTGGCAGAAAAAAAAACACCAGTGTGGGCATACAGCATTGCTGACAGGAAAAGAACTGCGACCATCTCTGCTGACAGTGAAGCACATTGCACAGGTCAACTGATTGTTTCCATTGCAAATGCGAGTCATGCACTGTGAGCACAACAGAAAGTTATTCATGACCAAAGATTTAAAGGTGCGGGCTTCCTATGCCAAGTTATAGGGATTTTGGTCCTTCATACAGTGAGTGGGGGCATCTCTACATGACATGACTGACAGAGCTTAGCTGTCAAGAAATTAGCCAAGGCAACATTTCACTACACTGACCCGTGGTGCCGTGGTTGGTAAGAAGCGCATGAATCTCCTTTCTTCAAGGACCAGAGATCTGAGTTTTTCCTAGTTTTGAACATTTATCTTCATGTTCCCTATCTTCATATCCCTATTTTATTCTCTATTCTCATCTCTTTTCATATTGTTATAATTTTAGATTTAATTTAAAAAATACATTATTTTTGGTGCCGTAAATCAAGTCATAGAAATAAATTTTGAAACTGTGGTAACATCAAGGGTCAAGGGTCCGTGTACTTTTTGGTATTTGAAAATTCATTTTAGAAGCAAAAACGAAAAAACGAAAATGAAAGGAATTTTCAGATTTTGATTTTTGATTAAAGAATAAAATGAGAGAAAATAAGGTATTTTGTAATTCTGTGATAACAAATAGCAGTCATAAAGTTAAAATTACACGCACTTTTCTGGATTTATTTGTGATTCAAATAATGAAAGTGTAATAGCTCAAAAACAACAAAACAGACGCATTTTCGTTGTCTGAAACCCTAAGTACTTCTTCTTCTGCATGATTTTTGACGACACGTGCGAACCTCCCAACGTCCTCCTCACAAGACATCGACCGACGGCCTTGAAGTTACACTGACATCAGCAGAGGATGGACCATTACGTTGTTTTTTAGAACAGTAAAAGAGTGACACTCTGGGACGAGGACATGACTGCAGAAAAATGGAGTCGCATCTTTCCGGTAAAAATACAAACTGCTTCATTGATGTAGCAGTTGTTTTATGAACATTATTGTTATTACTTACTGTGAAACAGCCAACATTTGGTGATTTCATTTACTAACAGTAAGTCTGGCAATTTTTAGAGTGCTAGCATTTTGAATGTGTATAAATGTGTGAATGGTTCCTATTTGACAAATGTAACGCATGTTAAGAAAACTTTCTGTAAATCACGTCGCTCTACTAACGTGTTATACTTTTGCACACTGTTAATACTCGAAACGTTTACTAGCTATAGTAGCCGGTAAAAGTCAATGAGCAACCATTCAAAATGCTAGCACTCTAAAAATTGCCAGACTTACTGTTAGTAAATGAAATCACCAAATGTTGGCTGTTTCACAGTAAGTAACAACAATAATGTTCATATAAGAGCTGTTACATCAATGAAGCAAAGTTTGCAAAGATTGTATTTTTACCTGAAAGATGCGACTCTGGAGTGTCACTCTTTTACTGTTCTGAAAAACAACGTAACGGTCCATCCTCTGCTGATGCCATGCAGTGTAACTTCAAGGCTGTTGATCGATGTCTTGTGAGGAATACGTTGGGAGGTTCGCACGTGTCTTCAAAAATCGTGCAAAAGAAGAAGTACCTCCGTTTTCAGACAACGAAAATGCGTTGGTTTTGTTGTTTTTGAGCTATAACACTTTAATTATTTGAATCACAAATAAATCCAGAAAAGTATGTGTAATTTTAAGTTTATGACTGCTATTTGTTTCCACAGAATTACAAAATACCTTATTTTCCCTCATTTTATTCTTTAATCAAAAATCTAAATCTGAAAATTCCTTTCATTTTCGTTTTTTCATGTTTGCTTCTAAAATGAAATTTTAAATACCAAAACGTACACGGACCCATCCTCTACTGATGCCAGTGTAACTCCAAGGCCGTCGATTGATGTATTGTGAGGAGGACTGTTCGCACGTGTCGTCGAAAATCGCACAGAAGAAGAAAAAGTACTTCCGGTTTCAGACAACGAAAATGCGTCTGTTTTGTTGTTTTTGAGCTATTACACTTTCATTATTTGAATCACAAATAAATCCAGAAAAGTATGTGTAATTTTAAGTTTATGACTGCTATTTGTTACCATAGAATTAAAAAATACCTTATTTTCCCTCATTTTTTTCGTTAATCAAAAATCAAAATCTGAAAATTCCTTTCATTTTTATTTTTTCGTTTTTTGCTTCTAAAATTAATTTTCAAATACCAAAAAGTACATGGACCATATATGGAAGCTGGGTTGGGTTATGATATTCTTGGCCAGCATGTGACTTTTTTAATCCTGCCCACCCTGCTCTCAGCATCCTTGCCCACTTGGACCCTATTTTTGTTTTCTGTCATCTTATACAGTTTGTAAGATTGGTATCTTGAATGGAACTTGCATGCGGCTGCAGTACTTTGAAATGCAGTCACCTCCAAATTATCGCATTGTTTCAGAGTTAAAGACACTAGATTTCCAGAGTTGTTAAATGAAATAACACTTTGTCAAGAGAAGTCTTATCTGGTGTCCATTATTATAATTTACCAGTAGCATTAACTGAGAGAAAAGACAGATGGATTGAATGTCAAGATGAAATAGTCCTTTGAAAGATTGGAGGAATGTTTGAGGTGAATTTTTATATTACACTTATAGGTTTGAACTAGTAATAAAGCTATCAGCTTTTATTTTTTCACCGATCTAATCCAGAGAACTGGAGTCAAGTAATTATGTGAAATGAATGGAAGATTTGTGTGAAAAATAGCAAAAATCTAAACAGAACAAGATTATTAAAAAGCATCCCACCTGAGCATGTTATTGGGATCATGAAGGCCATCCAAGTACTTCAGGGTGATTTTTCGAATTTTCTGCTTAGAGGACAGCGGCTTAAAGAAGCCACTCTTGCGGGTATTGAATGAACTCATATCTGGCAATCACTAGGACCCAGAGGAGTGCTTCAGTGCTAACCACCCTCCTGCCTGCCTGCTTGCCTGCCTGCCTGCCTTTCATTCTTCACTGCAGTGTCTCTCAGGGCATCATCTCTAGTGGAAAAGGCTCTCATCTGTTCAAGCCAGACCCCCAGAAGCAACCAGGAAAAAAAAAAAGAGCAAGTAAGGTAGGCAAGTGCTTCTCTGCAAGCAGACAGACCACCACAGGTCTATTGTCATTGCTAGGATACATGTACTGTGCTGTGTGTATTGGTAGTGTCAGGCTTGATAGTGTGGCTTTGTTGTCCTGCTATTGATTAGAAAGATGCTAGAGACATTAAATTCTATTGTTGTGTGTAAATAAGGCACAGGGAAGGGGTGGAGACACAGGAAGTGGGTATACTTCATGAAATGAGGAGATGGCACACATCTGTGCAGCAATGTTAAGTGAAACCAATCAGGTCCAATAGGACCGTCATGTGCAGGTGTCAGCTGGCAAGGCTTGCTAAGAGGTCTTGGACACTGCTAGAAAAAGGGCAGCTTGTCCCACTCTCTGGCTCTAAGGGTTTTTGTATGTCTACCTGTGCATCTCCATATGTTTATATATATATATATATATATATATATATATATATATATATATATATATATATATATATATATATATAGTTGCGATGATGGATCAGATAGACACATGAAGACCCACATCCATATAAAAGACACTGTATGTGATGGCAGGGATGGTGGGTACAATTGAGTGGACTGTGCCTGCTATGACAGACCTCTCTCTCTATCTCTCTCTGCCTCTCTCACTTTGCTCTGGAACTCATTCACTCACCTTAAAGCATTAAAGCTAACTGCTAAGTCTGAAAGAGGCCAGTCTGGAGTGGACTCCAAGATAATCAGTGGCTAAGAGATCCACGCTTCCAGTAAACTTTACCCAAGGCTGTTGTTCTATTGTAAAGCCTGAGAAGTAGAGAGGGACCAGAGAAAAGAGAGAGAGAGAGAGAGAGAGAGAGAGAGAGAGATGCAAGGCCTGCTCTACAGCATGCCACAAGCAATGTCTAAAAATAAATGTATTGTCCGCTGATGCACAGGCTCCACAAATCTGTAACCTTGTCCATGCCTCAGCTTTGACAACTTTCCAGAGAAAAAGTCTGTCAGTTTTGAAAATGATGACATTTTAACACTTTGAGCTATTTATCTGTCTACCAGCTTTCCATTTACTCCTAAATCATGAAAAGCAGATTACAGCTTCAATCAGAAGACTTACAACTTGCAATGCCATGGCAAAAGGTATCAGTATTTAGATGTTTTAGAAATGTCTATATTACAGTAGCCCAGAGAATGCCAACATGGTTTTGTAGCAGCCAAATGTTGTTTGTTCCAGGATGGTGTGCACTGTGTTTTCAATCAATCACTTAATCGATATTTTATATACCACCTTTCACAATCAGCAATGGGAATGGAGATGATCCTCATACATCCCAAAGACGTGTGCCTATTGTCAGTTTGCCATGCTAAGCTGGCCCCGATGTGAGTGAGTGTGGTTGTGTTATTGAATGTGCCCTAAGAAGGAGCAGCATAAATAGACAATCGTTTTTTGCTTTATACCTGATGGGCTGTGGCCCATACATCCCAGAACTGGAGGATTAAGCATGCTGAGTTATACAGTATGTATAGTACCATTTTATAAAATAAAATTCTAGGCCTAAGCATTTTAGCAAGTAATTGATTTTTATATTGTACCTTTCATATTCATATAACAAACTAATTTGCAGGGATCACAATTTATATAATTCCTATGACAATGCATCCACCATAACATAATGGTTTACAACTTAGTTAAGTGCACTTTTACACAAAATTACTTCTGGAGATCCATCCAACCATTGATCCATTTCTTGAGCTACAAGAAACTGGGACCTGTCTGAACAGCCTCAGCAGCAAGACATGAACCAGCTACAAATGAGACACCAGTTTATCACTGGGCATACACATAAACCCACTCATGTAGTCCAGTTTCTATTATTGTCATTCAATCAATCCATCATGCCTCAGTTTGACTTACAGAAGGAAAACCAACAAAAGCACGGTGGAAAGATTTGCACAATCCATACAGGCAGTGACTGGATTAGTATTTGAACCCTGCCTTCTGGAGTTGTGACATATCGCCATTGTCTAATGCATCTAGCTGGCAGCTGTAAGAGAAGAGCAAAAATATAAAAATAAAGCAATACTGCAAGAGCAAGACAAACCTTGAGATAAGGATGATATAGACAAAAAATGTTAGTTTAAAATTGGAACAGATAAGTTGTCAGTCTTCAGCCTGATAAATCATAAGATTAATTTGCTTTAAACTGTCAGCCACAACCAACTCATTATGGGACCATTACCATTTACTTAACCTACCAGTGCTCCAGTTGCAGAAATCTAGAAATAAATATACTACATTTGGGATGCTGCCTGCTTCGAAAGGCACTATATAAAACTGAGATGAATTGGTTGATTAACTGACTAAGCTGGAACAAATAGGTCTCTTTGAGCAGAAATACTTAAACTATTTGTCAGAGCACATCATAAAGTTGAGTAAGTAAAATGGTCAACAGAAAGAAGGGCAGCTTTTATACAAATTAACCAACAGCACTATGAGGTACTTCATTTCTGAGTTCTTCTGTATGAGTTACATGCAGATTTTTGTGAACGTTTAGCTGAGGAATTCCAGTTTCTTAGCATTTTGGAAGTTATATGGCCAAAACTTTAAAAACCTGGAAATGGTGATATCATTGGTAATTATTGGAAGATTTGCATGACAAAATCTTTCTACATCCAGCATGGGGACGTTTTTAACATAATTGAGTCTTTGGAGTAGTTGAGCTACTATATGGGAGTACAGTTTAGTTTGCTGTTAACAATCCTTATATTGGAAAAAGTAATTAAAAGTCCTCAGGAGTCGACATTCAAGGAGAAAGAGTCATGTTTGTCTGTCTTATTATGGAAATCTGTTAAGAAGTTGCACAATTTGTTAATGTGTTAATATCATAGAGGCAGGCAATAATAATCAAGCAGAGTTGTGGATTATCCGTATATAATGAACAAGAGGTGGTGATGATAAATCATGTGATCTAAAAGCATGATGTTGATGGGCTTCATCAGCCGTTTAAGGGGTCATGGGTTCATCAATAGAATGAACAGTCAATACAGTCCACTTTTAAGTGAACTTTTCTGCCACTCAGATGACTGCCTGCATGTGAAGCTCAATGTTTCCTACAAAACCTGCTGTTTCTCGTGATAACGCTAACAAGAGACTGTGTGTATTGTGAGCATCTTGGACCTCCTAGGAGAACAATGCATGCACTCTGTAATGTGAATTTGTTTGCTAATATTCTAGGTATTAGAATGTAGATCAAATTAGATAATTGTACTGATTGTGTATATTTATTGTTGAACTAGCACTTCCTACGAATGGGAGGATATAAGGTAAAATATATCTCTAGTGTACCATTAACATTAGTTTACAACTTTTTCACATATCTTTAGGCTCAACTTGCCACTGTCATATAATGGCTTTTTAGACACCTAGCTTCTGGGTCATTCTTAGAGCTGAAGCAGAAACCTTGACAACCTTTAAGGAGTATCTGAATGAGATATTTGGGCAGCTTAGGTGTTAGCTAAAGAAACGAGCCTGATGGACTGATTGATCTCCTCTTGTTTGTCAGATTTCTTACGTTCTTATGCATGCTCATTCCTGGAACAGGTACACCTTGAAAAATCTCAGAACAGCTGGGCTCTTTTTGCCTGTGGAATAAATGATGACCCCATGCATTTTTTATTTAAAAGTGCAAGTAAATTTAGTAGTTTTTAAACCACCTATCCTTCGTTGTTTACAAAAACACCTCACAAGTCCACTACTGTTCAGTAAACATATTATACCTATCTACTTCCAAAATCCACTCCTAGGAAATCCTCTTCTTTAATTATTAAGTTTTCTCCCTGTTGACTTCTCTCTGAATCTCAAGGCTTTACAAAAGAGTTGTGTAACTGCTTGTATGGTTTAATTTATGTCCCATTGGACAAAATGGACAGTATATACAGTATATTTATGTACAGTATATATATCTAGGATATACATATATCTATGACCAAGTGACATGGTGCACCTTTGGTACTTCTTAGTGTACCAAATACATGCTTGTTAGAGAAATTGGTGACTGGGTTGTAATTGTGCATATTTAAACGGCCTATTATATTTAAACGGCCTATTAGAGACTAGCTCCCCTCAATACTGAATTGGATTAAGCAGGTTTGAGAATGTATGTTATACTAATGTAATATATAAAGTTACATATACAATGAACTGCGGTTGGGTTGGCACCCTGCCTGGGATTGTTTCCTGTCTTGTGCCCTGTGTTGGCTGGGATTGGCTCCAGGAGACCCCCGTGACCCTGTGTTTGGATTCAGCGGGTTGGAAAATGGATGGATGGATATACAATGAATCCATCTTCACCAAATTTTGCATAGATTCCCTGTTTACATAGGGGGAGACCATAGGCCATGTTTAATTTTGAAATTTATTGAAGATCTGGAAATTGGATGTCTCTGAAGGCCATGTTACATTGTGCAACTTTTCAGTCAATTTTCATGTAGTCATTTCAGACTTCATTTACATAACCTTAGCGAGTCAGCAGCAGTTGCAGTGTTCTTCCATGACCACCATTCATGCAGTTTAACATACCTGGTGACTATGTCCAACCTGCCTGCAGCTTACCCTGATAAACTCAAACAGGTTTTATGCTATGTTCCATTTACCTCAGAAATTGGATATCAGAGCTGGGAATGATGTCACATCCAAGTTCACCTCATTCCAGTAAAACGTTCGAAAAACCATTGTGGATGTATCGTGGAAAACCTTTGTTGTGTTTGATCCATCAAAATGAATAACAGTTGATAACGCATTAGGTGGTATTTTGCTTATCCAGACACTGTAGCACAAATAGAATATATACAATACTGTGTGTACGACTGATTTAATGAGACGCAAATAGACTGAAGTGCTAATAAAACAGTATAATACTACAACTTTCACTAAAGTTTGATCTGAAGTCAGACAAACTCGGACTTGACAGCCCAGCCTCGAGTTTCTGAGTTGTTCCAGTTGAAAATTCTGACTAGGAACTTGGAAATTCCGACTTTACACTTGTAATAGAACACGGCTTAATTTTGTCCTGAGTCGTGGGGGTGGGATCTGTGTGTGCATAAGTTCAGAATCAATGAGTGCTCAATTGGAAGTACAAAGCATATGCTGTAATTCAGCTACGAGGAATAAGGACTGTGAGTGTTCGGGACTTCACAAACACAAGAGAGGCTTGTCTGTTTGATGTCTGATGCTTTTTGTACCAAGACAGAATGACAAAAATAAAAAGATAAAGGGCCAAAATTTTGATTGAACTCACTATACCTGTTGAGCATTCTTCAAGCCCTATCAGACAGCACGTTCTTAACTGACAGTAAAAGGGACGAGCACAACTGTGCTGGAAAGTCATTGTGGAATTTGTCCTGCCATGTGATTTTAAGTTGCGTAATCTGACATACACAGATGACAAGATCAGCAACTGCATTGCCTCCAACTAGAAATGGTATAAGGTGCCACCAACTTTACTGACTGCACCTGCATTTTATTAGGAAAGGGCCCGGGGGCATTTTAGGGACTTTGCTCAAGTATGCAAAGTTGGTGCTTATGGTGGGTAGGCTAAAATATTTCTCCATGGGGAATTTATTTAGTGACCACTCCTGCACTTTATTCCACCCTGAGCAACACTGGTTCCCCTGCTTGTTTAAATAGATATATTTACTCTGCTGGAGTCATATATAGTGTGATAAAAGGCACTTTATTGGCACCAACCCGACACAGACTGACACCTGAGGCATGGGTAAAACAAACAAAAAGTCTTTATTTTCTTCTTCAGCCGTGGGACACGTGTTCCCCGTGTCCCACAGGCCCTAACGCAGTCCCAAAATAACCAAAAGTAAATCACACTCCAAATCACACTCTTCTCACTCCTACCAGGGCAGCTTCATCATCCTCCTCCTCCTCCCGACTCTTGCGCCCTGAGTAGTGGCAGCAGGCTCCCTTTATAGCCCACCTGGAAGTGCTTCAGGTGATAATTAACCTAAATTAGGCTGCACTTACGGGTGTGGCTGTGTTGCCGCCCACACGGTCTCAGGAAGCCTCACAGCTCCCCCTGGCGGTGGCCACGGAGCCCAACCAGGATGATATTCTTTTTTTTTTTGCATTCAGATCTACTATAGTCATGTATCCCATCAACCCATCTCACCTGCTGCTTAAATGTAGTCTGGTAGGGCTAATATACTTTAACCTTCAGAACCCAGAAATTTAAAATCCTCCAAAATAGTGTGTTAGTGATTAAAGGGGTGACATTTAATGTACATCTTCATTTACATTACAGTAGAGTTACAGTTTACAGGATGGACTGTTTTCTTTAATAACAATTTTAAATCAAAGTAAAAGGTTATACTCTTTGATTAAGTTTGTCTGAACAATAACATCAGTATACATTTTATATTGAAAACCAATTGCCAATGCCTATTATTTCCTCTGATGGACTACCAGTTGGACCAGAAGGGTTCTGGGTAGCCTTTCCAGCCATCACTTTATAGAGTTATGATTGAGACTGTGAAATCACAATCTGTTTTAATCTGGATGTCCTGGGTAAAAGAAAATAGAGGCCTTTAGACAGTGAATGTGTGACTGTAGGCCATCTGGATAAAAGCTAGTCATCAAAAACTAGTCTATTAGGACTCTCCAGGAGACTATACAGTATGTTTATTTGTCAAACATGGACACTTAACAATTAGCAGGGATGCCCACTCTGGGGATTTAGTGTGTATGTTATTGCTTTCTGTCTTGAATTGCCTGTGGTTTTTAGGTTCAAAAGAAGGTAGGCATAGTAGCTAGGGAACTGTACTTTAAACCTCAAGCTTTCAAGTTATGTTCCTGTTTCATACTCACTGTGCAGCTCAACACTTAATCTGCCTGTGCTTCAGTAGTGAAAAAATTGAAAGTGAAAAGCCATTTTTTAACCCATTTATCCAGTCCTGGGTTCACAGGAGCCAGTTTACTTCCCAGCATCATGGAAATCAAACCTGGAAACTAGTCCATTGCAGGGAACATTCACAATGACTAGACCAACTTAAGCTGATGCCACATTACGGGACTTCTAATTGAAGGAGACGTCAAACTTGACAACTGAGTTGCTGATCTTGTCACCTGAAAATGTCACTAGGTTACATTGAATTATTTTATGCTACTTTTTTTGACCCTATGCCTCCCTCAGAGAAGGGCAAGGCTGAAATTTTTGGCCACAACCTCACTTATAGTGAGAAGAACCTGTTTGCCAAATATCACACAAGCTCATCCCTTATTCTGATTACCAATAATATGCTGTCTGATGGAGACAGTGCCTGGGTGAAGGCTTTATGGCAGAGTTTCTCTGAGATTAGAGCGAAGGGGTTGGGGGATTGGTCCCCTTCAAGAATCGCAGACAAATGTCAGAGCAATGTCAATTGCTTAATCAATAACAACACACGTTGCAGATCATACACAACCCATTCCCATTAAATACAAAGGTTACTCACAGCCTTACGCGATCTAAGAGGCAGTAAACCACAAAATCTTTACAGGCATGTTTACTTCATCTCTGGCTTTCTTTTTCTTTTTTTCCCATTCTGGCATGGTGCATAAAACACACAACATCCATCCATCCATTCTCGAACCCGTTGAACCCGAACATAGGGTCACAGGGGTCTGCTGGAGCCAATCCCAGCCAACACAGGGCGCAAGGCAGAAACCAATCCCGGGCAAGGTGCCAACCCACCGCAGACACACAACATCAGACAATTCTCTTTTCTATTTGTCAGATCCAAAACACTGATTTTCTTATACAGTCATATGAAAAAGTTTGGGAACCCCTCTCAGCCTGCATAATAATTTACTCTTCTTTCAACAAAAAAGATAACAGTGGTATGTCTTTCATTTCCTAGGAACATCTGAGTACTGGGGTATTTTCCGAACAAAGATTTTTAGTGAAGCAGTATTTAGTTGTATGAAATTAAATCAAATGTGAAAAACTGGCTGTGCAAAAATTTGGGTACCCTTGTAATTTTGCTGATTTGAATGCATGTAACTGCTCAATGCTGATTACTTGCAACACCAAATTGGTTGGATTAGCTCGTTAAGCCTTGAACTTCATAGACAGGTGTGTCCAATCATGAGAAAAGGTATTTAAGGTGGTCAAGTGCAAGTTGTGCTTCCCTTTGACTCTCCTCTGAAGAGTGACAGCATGGGATCCTCAAAGCAACTCTCAAAAGATCTGAAAACAAAGATTGTTCAGTATCATGGTTTAGGAGAAGGCTACAAAAAGCTCTCTCAGAGGTTTAAGCTGTCAGTTTCAACTGTACGGAATGTAATCAGGAAATGGAAGGCCACAGGCACAGTTGCTGTTAAACCCAGGTCTGGCAGGCCAACAAAAATACAGGAGCAGCATATGTGCAGGATTGTGAGAATGGTTACAGACAACTCACAGATCACCTCCAAAGACCTGCAAGAACATCTTGCTGCAGATGGTGTATCTGTATGTTGTTCTACAATTCACCGCAATTTCCACAAAGAACATCTGTATGGCAGGGTGATGAGAAAGAAGCCCTTTCTGCACTCTCGCCACAAACAGAGTTGCTTGTTGTATACAAATGCTCATTTAGACAAGCTAGATTCATTTTGGAACGAAGTGCTTTGGACTGATGAGACAAATGGCCATCACAGTCCCCTGACTTGAATATTATCGAAAATCTATGGGATGATTTGAAGCAGGCTGTCCATGCTCGGCAGCCATGAAATTTAACTGAACTGGAGAGATTTTGTATGGAAGAATGGTCAAAAATACCTCCATCCAGAATCTAGACACTCATCAAAGGCTATAGGAGGCGTCTAGAGGCTGTTATATTTGCAAAAGGAGGCTCAACTAAGTATTGATGTAATATCTCTGTTGGGATGCCCAAACATATGCACCTGTCTGATTTTGTTATGATGCATATTGCATATTTTCTGTTAATCCAATAAACTTAATGTCACTGCTGAAATACTACTGTTTCCATAAGGCATGTCATATATTAAAAGGAAGTTGCTACTTTGAAAGCACAGCCAATGATAAACAAAAATCCAAAGAATTAAGAGGGGTTCCCAAACTTTTTCATAAGACTGTATCTTGTTACTACACTATATACATTGTACTTCTGGGTGAGCACTCCTATGTTGTCATCTCACACACACAAGCTTATACATACATACAACTTGTTTGATTTTTTTGTGGTGAGTTGCATACTGGTTGGATTGAGTCACTGGATATATCATACCAAGGGGTCCTCAATCATGGTCCTGGAGGGCCGCAGTGGCTACAGGTTTTCATTCCAGCCAGCTGCCCAATTAGAACTTAGTCCTTGCTGACAATGAAACTTGGTGTTTAAATATATGGCTTGTCAGCACTTTCATTCATCAAAGACAAATTTCATTACATTGTAGATCAGAGGTCCTCAATTACAGTCCTGGAGGGCTGCAGTGGCTGCAGGTTTTCACATCAACTAATTTTTAAATTAGAGCCCATTTATTTATTTATAACTAAAGCAATACATTTTTGAGCTTAATTTTAGTTATCTTGCCTGTTACAATTCAGATCCCTTAATTGCCTATTTTAGTTTTAGCGGCTATATTTAAAATTTTAATTATCACCTGTTTTGTTAATCAGATGTTAGTTAATGATGAAATGCAGATAACCAATAAACCAGCAGCTCTCCAGCCAACATGCTTCCTTTTAAACCTGTGCATATGCACCATTAAAGGTGTCTGTGTTTAAAAAAAATGTTTAGAAATAAATGAGAGGGGAATTGAAAGGAGCGTTAAGTTTAATTATGTTCTAGTCCACAAAACACACGGATAATGCTCTCAGGTAAAGAAACTCTACAGCGCAATTACAATTTCTCTTAAATGAGTGAAACCATTAACAAGGCATACAGTTAAATACAAAGTTTCATTATCAGCGAGGACAGAGTTCTAATCAGGAAACCAGTTGGAAGGAAAACCTGCAGCCACTGCGGCCCTCCAGGATCGTGATTAAGTACCCCTGCATCAGACTATGCGTCTGGTGATCATGGGAGCACGCCATGACCATCTCTGACTTGCTAAGTTTATGTAAATGAAGTCTGCAAATGAAAATCGCTGGAAAAGTTGTGTAATGTGAAATGGCCAAAATATGTGTCTGTGTAATACAGAAGGAGAGTGGGGTTTCAGGAGAAAACTCACAGGAACAATTTCAAGTCAGAGATCTTGAGGAGGGAGGCATCATTACACAGCCCATTATAGCTCAGTCCTTCCTAATTAAAGTCCACCAAAAGAAAACTGACTTTCAGGGAGCAGCTCTCAGATCCCAGTTCTCATCCAGGATAATCCTTTCAGGGCACTTGTAACACTTCAATCGCCTTAGCAATTACTCACAGCCTAATACAATTGTTCCAGAAAATATCCAGTCCTTAAGTAGTTCTACAACTCTCTAATGAAAATAGATAGGAGTACAAATGAGTGATGAACAGAAATGCGACCATTAAGAGTTACTCTTTTTCTGTGTGAAGATTAGATGTGCTAAGAGATGAAAATGAATATTGTACAGAGATATGCCTCTCCATGTCCAGCAAAGCCTCCCACTCCCCTATTGTGGGAAGAAAAGAAGAGTACACAACCCGCCTACACACAAATGTGAAATTGGACCCAGAATCTGATAATTTGTAAAATTGAGTAAAAAAAAAAATAATCACACAGCTACATACACATGCACACTGATATGGCTGCAGCCTCCTTTGCTGTACTTGTTAAAAATACTGATAAGACTTTACAAAAAATAGCTGAACTATTATGCATTTAAAGTTTACTTATTAGTGGATAATTGTTGCTTAGCAATCCTGTTTCACCACTAAAAGATATTAGGTAAATGCATAGCTTGGTATAGCATAACATACGATAAAATATAGTGTACAGTGGAGGTGAAAGGCCCAGGGAACCTTTCAGATTTGGTTGACGCAAATTCATGACATATCAGGCTATTTTCATCTTCAATATTTATATCAAAAGCAGAACTTTTTCAAAAATTACATAGACTTTTGATATCCATTGTATTTGACATGATTGTCAGAGGCTGAAACCTATCCAGGAAAAATGGGTACAAAAGGGAGGCACTAACTCTTGATGAGACACTCTGAAGACAACCACATCAATCTAACTGTGAGGTCTGTATATTTAGTATGTATACTGCATATAGTATTGCACAATGATAGATAGATAGATAGATAGATAGATAGATAGATAGATAGATAGATAGATAGATAGATAGATAGATAGATAGATAGATAGATAGATAGATAGATAGATAGATAGATAGATAGATAGATAGATAGATAGATAATTTATTATTCCCAAGGGGAAATTCACATAATCCAGCAGCAGTATACTGATACAAAAAACAATATTAAATTAAAGAGTAATAAAAATGCATATAAAAACAGACAATAACTTTGAATAATATGAGCATTTACTCCCCCGGGTGGAATTGAAGAGTCGCATAGTGTGGGGGAGGAACGATCTGCTCAGTCTGTCAGTGGAGCAGGACAGTGACAGAAGTCTGTCACTAAAGCTACTCCTCTGTCTGGAGATGGCACTGTTCAGTGGATGCAGTGAATTGTCCATGCTTGACAGGAGTTTGCTTAGCACCCGTCGCTCTGCCACAGATGTCAAACTGTCCAGTTTCATTCCTACAATAGAGCCTGCCTTCCTAACAAGTTTGTCCAGGCGTGAGGCATCCTTCTTCTTTATGCTGCCTCCCCAGCACACCACTGCGTAGAAGAGGGCGCTCGCCACAACCGTCTGGTAGAACATCTGCAGCATCTTATTGCAGATGTTGAAGGACGCCAACCTTCTAAGGAATGTAAATAGAGTGTTTGCCTTACAGCTCCAGGAGAGGGGCTATGCATGCTGGACTGAATGTATAGGCTTTCTATTTTTCACCTATTTATGTCAGGTTTTCTTTGAATATTCAAGTTTCATACATGTGTCTTAAGTTATTTAGCAGTTCTATATTGGCCTAATGTATATGTGAGTGTGCAAAATATCTAAAGATATCTCAAACCTTAGGAGACTGTCCTTCAATTCAGTTCATGTCTGCCTGTTTTATAGAATTAGGAAGCCACCATTCTATTTACAGCTTCTGAATTTCTTCTCAGATGAGCTCTTCATATTGCTCTAGTATTTAGATGCAGGACTATTGCAGGAAGTAGAGTACCAATGTGGTTTCAACAGAAAACAGTCATTCATCTACTCCTGGATGAGAGGATGGAAACTAAAAGGTTTCATGGCATTTTTCACATACTGTGTTGCAATGTATAAAGAATAGACAAATAGATATTGTGATTTATTGATATAGATTATTACAACATTTGCTTTAATAAAAGGATGTGTTTGTGTGCCCATCCAATTTCCACGTTTCAGTCATTCCAAAAGATGCTGCACTGCAAACATTTTTAGTAGTAAAATGCCTTTCATGTGTCATTCCAACAGGTGGTGCATCACAAACATTAACACTGCTTTTTTTGAATCCCATAACAAATGGCACATAGCAGAGACATACACATTGCTGGATGCACTGCAAATATTAATGTTGAGGTCTACATTGATTATTTAGATTGCAACCCGTCTTAAACAGGTAGTAAAGCTTGTTAAAAATATAAAACAACAAACCATCCAGCATCGGGCATCTGTGTTCAGGCATAATGGCATCCAGCATCCAGAAGAAGGCTGAAATGTCTGGCAAAGAGAAGCACAAACAAAGGGGGGCATAAATGCTCACACATCCAGTGAACAGAGGTTCCTAAAAGCACAATGTCATCGAAACAGATAGATTTACCATCACTATGCTATTGGTTTTTAAATAAGTATAATATATAAACCTAATACAGCACATTTGGCACAAATACACAATTTCTATACATTCATTCACTGAGGCTACTTAACCCAAAGTTCGGATCGGTAATAGAGGATGGAGGGCAGGAACCAGTGCCAGACATGTTTTAATAACACTCATACACTCATTCACAGCAGACACATTTAGAGTTAAAAATCTCAGGTAATTATCCACAAATTAGTATGTGATAAATGACTAATGGCTATAAACCAGGGGTCTTCAACATGTCGCTCTCGAGCTACCGGTAGCTTGCAATCCCTTTCCAAGTAGTTCGCCAGAGGGTTAATGAATCCTACATAAATTTGAAAACTTGATTAGTTAAATTAGAGATCCACAATCTGAATTTTTTCAATGTGGCATACACTTAAGAGAATATCTGGACTCAAACTCATTAAGACCTAAGTAACACTTTATTTTAAATATCAAAGAAAGTTGAATTCAATTGTTCTCTTGTTCGCTAGCTGAGCGGAGTTAAGGAACTCACCCCGAAGCTGGAGAGTGAGTGAGGAAGGCCCCTCCCCTCGGCCCGCTGTGTGTTTCTTGGATCCGCGCAAATAAATCGAAACTGCAAGCAAACTATGATACATAGTGAAATGAGAGAAGTTGCAAAATCAACTGGAATGTTCAAGCAAATTATAGAAAAAAAAACCGATCTAAATCCGTTAAGTAGTTCTCTCGTCAAAAGTGGACAGACATAGGATTTTATATATTATATATTAGTAAACCTTCAAAGTAATGTGCAATTAAAGTCTCAACAGCATTCTCAGCATTTCTGGGGCTTAGTAAAGCCAGATAACTATAAGAATCTTCACCAAGCAGCTCTGATAATATCTGCTTTGTTTGGGTCTACATACCTCTGTGAGTTGGCCTTTTCTGACATGAATGTCATGAAATCAAAGTTCAGAACAAGACTGACAGATGAACATTTAAATGAATCCATAAGAGTGAACGTAAGTGGCTACACTCCAACATACACCTGCCTCTCTTCTTGACTCCATGCAGTGCCAGTCCTCTGACTAACTGATAAACACATCACACATGCAACTGGACATGTGAATACTCTTGCGAAGTGAAATAGTGACATGTAACACAATGACAAATAAATAAGTAATATCTGTGTATTTGTAATGGCATTGTTTTATTTTGACATATTTCATGTTTTAATTCAATAGTGTGAGATACACTAGAAAATGCATACAGACATACAAAATGCACTTGCAGGTGAACGAAATATTTTTTGTGATGTTTTAAAACAAAATGTGGGCACCAAACATTTTGTAAATGCTCAGGCAAAACAAGCTTATTCAGTTTGTTTGGATTGAAAGAATCTATGAGAAGAAACGTTAGAAAACATGAGTAGCTCTCGGCCATTTTCATTTTGTAAAAGTAGCTCTCAGGGGAAAAAAGGTTGGAGACC
This sequence comes from Polypterus senegalus, assembly GCF_016835505.1. Taxonomy (NCBI): domain Eukaryota; kingdom Metazoa; phylum Chordata; class Cladistia; order Polypteriformes; family Polypteridae; genus Polypterus; species Polypterus senegalus. Next base: position 223,193,251 of record NC_053156.1, read on the forward strand.
CCTGCTATAAACTGTTAACAAAGTATAACAAAGTATTATACTATTTAATAGTCAAGTGGCCGCTAAAAAATTATATGTCTCTGCTTTGGTTTAAATAGAGTTTGAGTGGTTTGTAGAGTCTCTAAGTATAATTTTGGACTTTGCAAAATTATGTTCACTGTCTTATTTTTAACATTCTGGTTTGGAACATGACCACATGAGTATGAAGAAAGGGACTAAGTTCCAGCTGCCCTGCAACCCTGCTCAGGATAAGCAGGTTAGGAAGATGGATGGATGGATGGAGTTAAAACCAACTGTTTAAGGGGCTTAAGTAAATTATGTAATACGCAAAATGTAGGAATGTACTGTGTAGTAGCTCTTCTGTTAGATTGTAATGTTTGTTTGAAATACTTTGAGTAGGAGCTGACTTTGAAAGCCACCATGTTACAGAAATAAGCAGATTCATTTTGTGTATCTGAAATCCACATGTTTATGTTTCCTGACCATGAATTTTAATTTGCTGCCATGTGTTTATATTTCTCTCTTCTCCTAGGTGAAGATTGACCCTTCCAGAAATGAACAGCTTGACGAAATTAAACAATATTAATGAAATGAGATAGAGAGCACTTTCATGGCCAATGTTGTGTTTCTATCTCAAGCACAAACGTAAACTCAGGGAGATTACAAAACAAAAGTGCTGTAAAGAAGTCAGAATGAACCAATGGGGCATGAGCTGAGATGCCAGTTGTTGTAAGCAAATTAAACATCTTGGCAAGGTGCATGAGTCTTCCGAGGCTCAAAGCTGCATGTTAGCACTTTAGGCTACTATAGTCAAAGATTGACGCCCCCCACTACAGCACCAACTATTGCCCAGTACTGAAAGGAGGATGGGTGATGACCCTGTAAGCCTCTGCAATTTGTCTCCTTTTTCCTCTCATCCATGGAGCCTTCAGCAGCAAGCGCTATATGGTCCATCAAGAATTCCTCCATCTTCCAGAACTCACATCAACTCCTGGCTCATCCAAGCAATGCAACCTTGGCCTCACAGGATAACAACATGCTTTCTCAGTCCATAGCACTCTTCTTTATGCTGCTTGTAGACCTGGTGGCTGTGGTTGGAAATATAGCTGTTATGGTGGTCATCATCAAAACTCCGCAGCTGAGGAAATTTGTCTTTGTGTTTCATCTCTGCCTTGTGGACCTCTTGGCTGCCCTTCTTCTCATGCCTCTTGCAATCCTTTTAAGCTCCACTTTGTTTGACAAGGCCTTTTTCAGTGAGGCCTTGTGCCGTGGATATCTTTTTCTGAGTGTCTGCTTCATTAGTGTGTCTATTCTTTCTATTTCAGCCATTAATGTAGAACGATACTATTATGTGGTGCATCCCATGCGATATGAGGTGAAAATGACCATTGGTCTTGTGGTCACTGTGTTGGTGTGCATTTGGATCAAAGCCATTGGGATGGCTGTTGTCCCGCTGGTAGGATGGAGTTCCCAGAGAAGATCTTCCTCTCCTTTCCAAGATGGAGTTCTGATTGATGGCCATTGCTCGCTACAGTGGAATGGAGGACACTCAAACAATCAGGTGTTTGTAGTTTTTTTTACACTCTTCTACTTCCTTTGCCCAGTTCTGATCATTTTGGTGGTGTACTGCAGCATGTTTAAGGTGGCTAGAGTGGCTGCCATGCATCATGGACCTCTTCCAACATGGATGGATACCCCCCGTCAGCGATCAGAATCGCTGAGTAGTAGGTCCACTATGGTAACTAGTTCTGGAGCACCAAGGACCACTCCACAACGGGCATTTGGTGGAGGAAAAGCAGCTATCATTCTGATAGCAGTGGGGGGACAGTTTCTTTTCTGCTGGCTCCCTTACTTCTCTTTCCACTTATACTCAGCTTTGACTATGGTTGAACCAGATTCTACAGCACAGCTGGAAAACATTGTAACTTGGATAGGCTACTTCTGTTTTACCTCAAACCCATTTTTCTATGGCTGTCTTAACCGTCAGATCCGGGGGGAGCTAAGCAAACATCTCAACTGTTTCTTCAAGCACACACCAGGAGAAGACAGGCTACCAAGCCGTGAGGGATCTATTGAAGAGAATTTTCTCCAGTTTCTACAAGGCACTGGCTGCACGCTCGAGTCTCGGAATCCGCACAGTACCTCGAGTCCCAAAAGAGACCAGCCACAGCAGCCAGCAGCAATTGACTTCCGGATACCTGGCCAGATTGTAGAAGAAACCTCTGAGTTTTTGGAGCATCAACACCTCAACCATGACCTTACCATATCAGAAAACTGCATTAGAACCATGCCATCTCAAAAGCCAGAGTTGTAACAATAAGAATGCTTTTCAGAAATACTTTCAAGGATAATATCAAATAGCATTTTGTGGAACAAAACATTAAAATGTATAAATGTAAGAACTTATTTGATACCAGTCATATTGAATATAAGGAGAATTCAGCTTCAGTTTTCAAGATGATTATTTTGTCTTTAAATGTTTTTTCTTTCATTAGGTTTGTGTTCTGAAATGAATCCATTGCCAAATAGCCAGTATAACTTGGTAACTTGTGTGGGAATTCTATATTGGAAAGATAACGTGGAGACATATTACCATAGTAACCGTTTTGAAAAAACCTGTGGCAGTTATTTGAAAATATTATTTTTTATCCAATTTAATTTACATTTTTGAACCGATTTGCACTTGACAATCCAAGTTTAGTGTGTAATACAATGCAGATTAACCTAAACATCAGAAGGCTTTCGTGACTGGGTTACAGGAGATTTTTTCCATATCGCTCATCCTAATTGATACCAAATATCAAAAAGTGGAAAGAATATTTAAAGTTGGAAACATAGAAAGTTGTGGAATTTTTAGGGTTTGCTTTTTCTCTGTTTCTATACTTAGTTTCCAAGCTCTTTAACATTTCTATTTAAAATATTATTATTAAATCAATGTACAAATGATTATTTATGAATTAAATGTTTAAAGTGTTATTTTTTATTCTGAACTATTGTTACATTAAACCAAAAACTGAAGTAAGTCCATGTTTAACATTGTGGTCACCTTTCTGAAAATCATGCGGTCAAGAAACTGAATCCATGGAAAGCTACTATAATAATAAGTGCACATTATTATAATGGCTATCTATAGCAGCAATAATCAGCATACACTATTTCAATTGCCTTATAGGGAAACAAATCACAAATATATTTCATAATAAAAACTAACAGTAAAAAAATGTAGCATATCATAACATTATACACACATAATAATCATTTCTTGGTTTGCAATATCCTCGAAAAATAATGTGATCTGAAAGTATGATAAATCCATATGCCATCCACAACTAAAGCGAATAGTTCTTAGAGCCATTAAAAAATCATAAAGGCATTTTAGAATTTGTCACTTTCACTCTGAACATTTTAAGCTTTACCTGAAGCTGCCACGCTACCCCTGTAATCCCCTGCAACCGATGGGGTTCAAAAGTAAATGGAGGAACAGAGGTGTATTACAACACAGTATGCACAAATTAGGTTTCAACAACCAAAACACACACACACACACACACACACAAATCTGATTCAAAATAGCATTCAATAGGCAGTAAAGAGTGTTGGCAGCAATACCTTTTTTTATAACTGCTTAGAAGAATAGCTGCCATGATGCAAGAAATCGCTACAGAACCTGCAAAAAAATTCCTATCCTTTATTATCTGGGTCAACGATGTAAGAAAATGTAAGTCTTCAAATGAACTTTAATGGTGAATTCCAGAATTTGTGCAACCTTAAATTAAAATAATTTTAAGAACAATGTCAAGTGTGGATTTACTGGAATTTTCTTGTCACTTTTTGAAGAATTCATTTTACCTTCAGAGAGCTGCAGTGAATTTTAGGATGACATTTTAATTAATATTTACAAAGACGTGGTTACATTTAAGTGTTGGTCTGTTTTTCTAGTTTTTCTCTTATAAAAATTAATCACTTTAAACTATTAGCTTAACAGTTTATGTTTTGGCTGACACCATGTGCCATCGATGGGGTCTTGAAATGGTGTTGAAAAGCAAGGATTGTTCATCCCAGCAATATTTAGGCTAAGTCCACACTACTATATTTTTGTTTAAAAATGCTGACATTAACCTCAGTTTTCACCATTCATCCACAGTATCCTATCATTTTCAATCCCTGAAAATGGAGACTTTTGATAACACTCTCCAGAGACATATATTTCTTAAAATGCAGCCATGGCATTTTAATGTGGAAGGTCAAAAATGTAGATTTTTAAAAACGCAGATTCTAGCCACACTCTGATTGCTTCATGCCTATTATATGGCCCTTCCTCTCATTACAGCTTCTCATTCCCATACTGGTCACCCTTTCATGGAAGAAAACCATACTCTAACATAGTGGGCAATGAAAAGTTGTTCTCCATGGTACTTGCTGTGTTGCTTACCTGTATGCATCTAAATTGCATTTTGTACAATCTGAATACTTTATGCACGTGCTAAATGCAAATAATTTACCGGCTGTCACATTTTTCTGATAAATCCTGTGGTGTGTGGTGTTACCACTTCTTCAAGGATTTTCCTCCAATGTGCGCATGCCCAGTGCAGGAGAACGTCTTAGGCATATGCATTCTCAGTTGTTTTAGTGTGGACAGAGATTCATTCAGAAATGATGTGAAAACGCTAGTATGGCAGGAAATCATTTTCATTTAAAAATCCTGTTTATAAATGAACTAGCTGTGTAACTCTGTGCTGTACAAAGCCTAGGCTCCTAGAAACACTTGAAATTGTCCGAAAAAAAATTGAAATGCAGAGATGTCAGGTAATTGATAGGAACTGCTCTAGGCAAGGGATGAGGATCTATGTCTGATGTTGTCCCACTGGTCCAGTTAAGTAGACACTCATGATATTATTTTCATTGTTCTCGCAGGCTTTACACTCAATGTCATACACCTTAAAAAACTTCATGGTAAATGACAGTCCGTATAAAAAACTTGTTACAATCTTTAATCAATTTGCCCTGAATTGAGGATTCTTCTACGTTTACTTTGACACTTTGCTTTTGTCTCACTGTGAAGAACGCCACATATAACTGTCCATGCCCAAAAACTGGTTCCAGCAAATAAATTCCAACACAATCCAATGTTTGACCTTATCTTTGACCTTTGAACTTATTAATAGTTATTGCAAAGGCTGGGTTTACAGGAAACTGTCGTCATTTCAGTCTGAAAGGCATTCCAGTTTCAGATGAACATAAATCAATTCGAAGAATCAACACTGTATCTATCACCTTCAGCTAATTGAGTAAGAACTTCCGCTTGAATTACATTTAGTTTCAAATCTGTAATAACCAAGCGAATTCTGTTACACAGTCCACACTTTGTATTTAGGTTTCGAAGGAGCATGATAATATATCCTGCTTTCAACGTAAGACTATAATTTGGCATTCCAGATGGTGTAATGCTGTTTAAAAACTCCACAGGAAAGTTGTGTGTTTCCTGTTCGTAATCAGATATTATGGAGTCATCACTTAGATAGGTAACATTCTCACCATCAATGATTGATTGTTAAGTCGTTCAACAACATCATTTTTTGGGCACAGAATGGCTCGCTTGGCAATAGACTATACTATGTTCTTAGTGAGTATGTCTCCAGATATTTCATTAACAATGGAACCAGGGCATATAATGGATTCTGGCACTTCCATCCATCAATCCCATTGTTTGTCTATCAGCAGCTAAGCAAGTTTCTCTCTCCTTGGAGGTTTCGTTTTGCTGATGTGCTCGCCTCCCTTGTCTATCAGCGGTTAAGCGAGTTTCTCTCTCCTTGGAGGTTTCGTTTTGCTGATGTGCTCGCCTCCCTTGTCTATCAGGGAACGAGTTTCTCTCTCCTTGGAGGTTTCGTTTTGCTGATGTGCTCGCCTCCCTTGTCTATCAGCGGCTAAGACTCTTTCCTCTGCGGTTTCACTTTGGTGAAGGAGTCGCTTTTTTTCAGGTTCATGATATAGCCTAGCACTTCTTTTTTCTTCCAACTCATTAACTTGTGGGTGCCTTGGCAAAATTTAAATCTAATCAGAGATAACGGAGCCACCTGGGCCGGACAGACAGACCCACACACTTCCACGCGTAGACATTTATATATAAGAAATGTAGTAGTACTGTGGGTGCAGCACAAGGTAGAGTAAGAAACAGGAAAATTTGTTTCTTTAATAAAAGTATCTTGTTCTTACAAATAAAAAAGTCATAAAAGTATATTATACTTAGTTTGTAGAATGTAGGTGTATTTGTTAAGAGTTTCAGCAATTTCTATTTCTATAATTTCCTTAGAATGACACTTCCAAATCAGGTAAGTCATCATAGTAAGGTTTATATTAAAATAATACATTAATATGAGATCACATCATTTTAAAATTTCCCTCAAATTAATTGAATTTTTAAAAAAATATTACTTTCATTCATTTATTAATTGTTCAATTATTTAAATATTGCCAAGTAGAATTGACTTCAAATACTCTGATTTTGTTATAATAATAATAATAATAAGTTTTATTTATGTACTGCCTTTCATATATTCAAGGACACTTTACAATTCAATACACGCATTAATAACACAGTAGAAATTACATACACAAAAAAGAATAATATTCATTGAAAAGATGTGTTTTTAATAAACGTTTAAAATTAATAATACATTTTTCCATGCAAAGACTGAGAGGGAGAGAATTCCAAATTTTAGGGGCTATCACTCTGAAAGCTCTGCCACCCATAGTTATTAACCTGTATTTAGGTATATTGAGTAACTTAGCGTCCGATGATCGTAATGCACGGAGGAGTATAAGGAAGCAGCAGCTCTGGCAGATAATGAGGGGCTAAACCATGAAGGGCTTTAAAGAGAAGGATAATTTTATATTTGATTCTTGAAGAAACTGGTAACCAATGTAAATCATAGAGGACAGGAGTGATGTGAGCAGATTTTTTAGTGTGTGGAAGTAAACGAGCAGCAGTTCTTCTTTGTTGAAGGAAAGAAAAGTTTTCCATGAATCTGCATAGAAGTAAAATATATTTCTTGTTTCTACATTACACCTTCCCATTGCCGTATGTTTTTATAATGCCCTTTTGTTCACATTTCATCAGCCTTTTGTTTTCCTTAAAGGGGAGCAGTCAGGTTTTTCTGTCTTTCAACAGCAAAAAGCACTCTTTCATCTGGGAGCTTTGAAAAAATCTTGGTGTGAAACAATGCAGCCATTTTTGTATAAATCACCAGATATCATTGGTCTATTATGGAACAGGTGGAAGAACTTAAAATGGCAAGAATGGCAAGTCTGCTCTTGTCTGGCGATTTATACCAAAACACTGCCCACATGAACTGGCATATACTGTATAGGATAGAAAAATTTGATGGTTCCAGTTTAAGTTTTTTTATTGTTTATTGTTGCTATGAATCTTGATCATCATGGTGTGCCCCTGACATATAAAACAATGACAGAAGACTCCCAGACTATTATCATTTTTCAACATAGTCTCCATATTAATGCACTTTTCCAATCACTGCTCCATAGATTCAGTTGATTCATGGTAAAACGTTCTGATCGTTTCTCATACTGCCTCCACAGCATCTACCTCTTGACAATGGATACTGAAACTTCTCCTACATGTATGTTTCTCTAGATTTCAGGAATAAATGATAGTTGCTGGAAACCAAGTCACGAGAATATGGTGGATGGCCAAACAGTTGAAACTTTGCATTTTTAAATAGCAGCCACTGCAAACTGGTGTGAATAGCATTGTTGCTTATGGTGAAAAGATCCCTGTGCCCCAGCTTTTTATGCCTCTTAATGTTTATGGCTTCAAACCCATACAAGACCCAAAAAGTATCAATGCGATTTTGGAGATAGCACTACATATAAAATATTAAGTTCCTCTATACACAGGAAGAAGGTTGGGATAGAGCATGCAGATCAATCCTTGTACCTCTCACACTATTCTTCCCTGATGTTTACCTTCTGTACTGCTGTATCCAAAATTGGAGCATGACAGTTACTTCATGAACAAATAGTACACAGACTTCATCATCAAGCAGGATGAATGAAATTTCCTATTCAGGAACCAAAACAGAAAGGTTTTATTTTTTGGTGGGCAGACCAACAACAACAATGTTTATTTTTTCTTCTGAGGGTTCTGTTCTACCAAAGGAGAATGGCATGGGAGTAGAACATCAATGAAAACCCCAGAAATTCCATAAAAAAAGAAGTGGGATTGGAAGAAATGAAGGCTGAGGTATTTATTAACACACGCCTCCACAGCGACAACTCATTATTACTTTATCTATTAAAGAAAAAAATAGACAAATAAATTTTATGCTTTTTTGCTTTGCCCACCCCCACCATAACCTATTGTATATGGGGGAGGAGAGAACGCTTTAGATTCGTCAAAAATTTCTATCTCCAGTTTTTGACGGATCTTGACATTTTAGGGTCCCCTGATACTGAAATCATTGATATCTCGATGATAGTTGTGTGTCTTTCTCTGTGTCACAGTTTCTTGAGGACAGTCTAGAGCTAAAAAATCTGGATAGAAAAATAACAAATTCGATAGTTAAGCCTGTTATGAGATTACGATGTGCTGATTAGTTTTTGAACCAAATCGTGCAAGAGAAAGAGGCACTCGAGAGGAAACCTCAAACATCGTAATTCTGAAATTAATTAAGAATTCTTCTTGTCAGTCACTATTGTAACAACCTATTTTTTGATCAGAAAGATCAACATCAGAATTGTAAATAATTACTGAAATGTTATAGAATAGTTCAGGTAACTTGGTTCCTAGGGCGCAAAGCCTACTAACAATTGTGTCTGAATTTTTAGTTTTTATTCAAGTTCTTAAAAAAAGTTTTAAAACAGTTACATGATTGTTTTCTGTTCCATAACAGCATAAAAGAAAAAAAATACATCCTATCTTAAAATTACAGTTTCAGTATTTTGACAGCATTGTGATTGCTGCTATCAGTTGCAACGCCACAACAAAGTACATCTTCTAGTGCTTTTAGAGCATGGTTCAATCAAATTATTAATAAGTTTGTCTGTCAGTGCAAGCACATACAATATTTTGAGCCATGTTGGAATCTGGAAATATCTTTCTTTATCAAGGTAGATGTACAATCCTTAGATCCATAACTGCTGTGGTATTTAACCATGTGAAATGCCGAAACGCCCTCAGATGCATAGTATTCTGTGCTTTACCTTCTTTTGCATAAAAGTTGATCATTTTTGTTGATGAGCTCTTTCTGTTAACAGCGGTTTTGTACTTTTTGCTGTGAACATGAGCCTGTAATTTGCTGCCACCTTTACTTGCTACTGACATGTTTATCCCAGCTCTACAGATTATATAGTTGACATTTCATTTAAATTGCCCAGGCCAGAAACACCGGTGTTAATTTTTTAATCTAATTTTATACTTTTGTTTGGGCATTTTCTTTTGTATTTATAATCTAGTGTCTAATCATAATGTGACACTGCCTCATCCTCCTGTCGATGAGCTATGTCATCTTCCACAAAGTGTGCATAGTATAGCTTTATGCTGGAAGTTCGAAACATTTATGGACCAAACTAAAATATTGAAAAATCTGCTTATTTACAAAGTCTCTGTAAAACAAAATTAAAGACAGTTTTGGAAATGTTATAAAACCTGGCCAGCCTGATATTTAAGCCTCAAAAATAGGACATGTCTAGGAAAAAGAGTACATCTGGCAATTCTACTGTACAACTGCTGCTTTAAAAATGTCACAGAATGGCTTCTGCTGCAAAGAGTACTAATTTATATAGGCTGCAAATGTATAGTTTAATCTCTGAAAGTGACAAATTGCCATAATGATAAATTTCGACATACAGTGCACTGCAGACTTCTGGGGCTCTGTCATTCAGGAGCTCCACTGAACAGTCAGTTTGACATGATTTACACAGTAAAAACTCTGAGAAAAGCCCGCAGCACTACACAACACTCCTGCTACTCAACATGCCTACTCAATAGTTGTCATTACACCCAAGTAAGATAACCCTTGCACAACCCTAACCTTAACCATTGTGTAAGGATGTTTTATGACAACAACATACAATGTACGCCTTGAAGTGGATGATTTGAGAAAGACGCAAATGACTAGGTATGTTGTGTTACATCACTGCAGTACACTACAAAAGCTGCTAAACATTATGTTAAGCGAAAGAAAGAGGGGCAAAAAAGAAATAACAGAGGTGACCAGGAGGAGCAATCTCAGAAAACCAATAAAGAGTTGATGCACAGTATTTGTCCTATCTTTCATCTAAACCAAACTGTTAAACCAAAAAGCTGAAGCCAGAAAATCAGTTTATAACACTAATAAGGAATATTAGCAACCACACACAGAATGCACAGTACCTGTCTTTCATCTCGTCAAAGTGATAGTGTTAACACTGAGAACCTAAGAAAGTCAGAACAATTAATACTCAAACTGCAGTCAAATGGGAAAACAGACGGTACCAGAAAAAGACACAAAAATATAAAATCATGATAAAGTAATGTCTCAAAACTGAGTTAAAAAAGCCAAAATCCAGATGTATAATGTAATAACCAGAGTTTCAAGAGAAAAGCAAGTAATTTAAAATGAACATAAATAGTAACACAACTGGATTAGCTCAACAACAGACCAAAGCAGTGAACGTGTGCAGCTCAACTTTATTGAACTTGTGCATTCTCTGCTTTTCCTCCACCTGGTGTACCGTATAACCATCTTTGTAGATGCCAGGTAAGGTCTTTTGAAAGTTTTTTGTTATAATTTTGAACCCAGCTGCATTTCTTCATAAGGTGTTAATCTCAAAGAATGTCAAATTTTGAACCAGATGGTATGGTTTGAAGCTGCGTATCTAATGGCTACGTAAATGTAGCAGATTGTCTGGCATGTGGGTTGGTGGTATTGGGTTGAGGAGCAAGGTGGGATGGGGGCTTGTGTTCACTTTTAGCTTGGATCTCCTCATGTGAAGAATAGCGGATAAGCTTTCTGCTCATTGGCTATTAGTGAGTTCTAGAACCCGGTCTTTTTGGATGCTGCTGGACTAAATAATGGTATGTAGAGGGATTGATGGAAGTTAAATATTTTTTAGCGCTCATTTTTGAACTTGTTTATAATCTGCTATATGCAGGCATCAGTGCAATACCAGGGATGTGCTTTTCAAATTCCTTTTAAACGCAGGACTAAATTCTTAGTGCATTGATTTTTCAGCGTGTTTACATTTTGGTGTTAATATTGTTTAAGTTTTACGCCATTGGTTGTCTTTATGTGAAAAGGCAAATAAATAAATAAATAAATATTAATGACACACATCTATTATAAGCATTTCATCTGTTCCGGAAAAGATAATATTAAGAATGCAGTTTATTTATAGAGTGCCTTTACCAGATTGTTCAAAAGGGACACCTTGTATAAATAGAAGCAAAGAATAAGAAGCACGATAAATAAGACTTGTTAGAAGCAATACTGAACACAAGATGGTAAATAAATGATGAGTTAATGAAACAGAAAATTGTCAGATAGTCCAAGAAGGCAATAAACAGGAATAAAAAGTGATAATATTCCTTTGTCAGAGAACCACTAACAAATAAACCTATTTCTATTTACAGAGCTACATAAGAGAGACTGTAAGAATATTAGCATAAGCTAAACGACTTCTTAAACACACAGCTCTTAAATTGCCTTTGAAAAGAGTACATTTAAGACGTGATTCCAAAGTTTGGAATCGCCTAAGGAGCACAGATTAGTCAGGAATAAAGCAAGATTTCCAGAATCACTAGACTGGAGCGTACTGACGCTGGAAATTACTGATGTCTTCCAGCCCCAGGCCAGTTCAGGCTTTGTTAAGTTAACAAAAGGATTTTTTTTTTTATCTTTATTACGTGTGCACTACTGTGAAGTCTGACTGTGGTCTTTTTCTGTGTAGTTTTGATGAGCTGTGATAACAGATTAGAAAGGACACCTTCCAACAGAGAGCTGCAGGAGTCAGTGTGGAATATGATTTAAGGGAGGACAAAGTGCTCAGTTATAGAAAAGAATAGGAACAAATGGATGTAATGAATAAGAAATGGAGAATTAAAAAAAAACATCAGAGGAAGGGAACACAGTGGCATCAACTAGAGTAAAGCAAGATTCCTTTTTTTTAAATGGCCTGTAGTGACAAGTAGTCTGTGATCTGTGGGACATCATATTTTGCTCTGCTATGAGTGTATCTAATTTACTAGCATCGCATTATTAAAAAGAGTTTGTTGTTCCCACCATTACATCATATTGTTTACTTGGCCTAAAACCTCCAAAGTCAACCAACACTCCCTATAGGCTTCACAACAGTCTGAACATATTAATTGTCAACATGTTCTTGATATTAGAGCACATGTGGTAAACAAAATAAGAAAAATAAACTTTCAAAATCAATAACAGGAACCTCTTTTGGTCATTTGTTTTCTGAATTAACCCAATTCAGAGCATTAAGCTTCTAGAGCTGACCTTGGCAACACCAAGTGCAGGGCGTGAACCAGTCCTGGACTGGATAAGCTAACCATATCAAGGCAAGCATTCACCAACTTCAAGTCAATTTATTCAACTTAATCCACACATCTTTGAAATGTAGAAGGAAAAAACAGAGTACTTCTAAAAAAACAAAGGAACATAAGGTGCATAAGCTAATTCAACACAGCCAGTGATTTAAACTGTAGTTGCAAGCAGGAAAAAGAAAAAATAAAACTGAAGAAAATAACCTTCTTTTCCAGTGCTAAAATAATTTCCCACGATTAAAACCAAACCATGTCCTAGGACAAGAAATGTAGTCATGAGAGCAAGAATATGTTACATGTAGGGTACATATCAGCTAGCACTAGAGCTTTTAAGGAAGACCACTACAGTAATGAGACTAGACAGCAGCAGAGCACAGTCTGATCCTGCCAGTGAACAAGCTGTTGAGCTTTACTAACACCCTTAATGTGTCCCTTAATAACCCTACTCATTAGGGTTGCAGCAATCGATTATTTAAGTAATCAACTATTCTACTGATCATTCCATCGATGCAAGAGCAATAGTAAATATACAAAAGAAAATAACACAACTCTCTTAAAATTAACAGCTAATTGATTTCCTTTTTAGAAAGACCAACATTTGCATTGCTTAAATTGCATATAATAGAATTATTTGTCAAAACTAAATCCATTTAGTGCATTTAAGTGCCACATTACGTTCTGGGTTTTAAAGAAAACATTGTATGAAACGAAAAAACAAATAAACACAAAAATAATGTATCAATTAGAAAGTACTTTTAAAGATGTCATACATATAGCACAATACTGAGGCATAAATAAATAATAATAATAACACATACAAATTGCATTTAAGTTGTACCACTTAACTTTCAGAACTACAAGTTTCAACCTAACTACAGCTCAGCCATAACATAAGCCTTTACTGTCTTCTTAGAACGCTTTCTGGCATTTGTAGGAGGCAAAAAAAAAAAAAGAATTCTGTCAGGATCACATGCCCTGGATGAGCTAGATATGGTGTGTGTAAGACTTTAAAGGAGCCTGTGGTGGTTGCAATGAAGAAACGTGAGCATATTCGCATGCTCAAAACTGAGGCTTGCTCTGCACCTTGATGCAATGTTTCCTACTACAGAAAAGAGACACTGTGTTGGCATGGATGTTGTTGAAATCCACTTGTCTCTTCACCCCTCACTATTTTTTCCCTCTCCATTTTGGAATTGGCGCCTTCAAATCATGTCTTTACGTCATGTATCCACAGCATAGGCGTGCTGTACGATACTAATAATCAAAACACACTGAGCTCGCTAAAGTGTCGTTACATAGATTAAACGAAGCTTCAATGCAAAGAATTTGCTTCAATGATTTTTAGTAATCAAATTGCTCGAGTTTCTCGAGGAATCATTTCAGCCCTACTCCTCATACAATGCAAAAAAAGGATTATAATAACTCATTAAATGTTTTATGTCATATAAAAAGGAAAGTGGAGATTTCACTGCTGTACCATTTGAATGACATGGGTCTTTGCTCCGCTCCTTATTGTTCTCACATTTCAGCACCTCGGTCACACCTAAAGTGTATTTTCTATTCTTCCAAATTTCAAATTTTCTTTCTGTAATGTTTTTTCTTCTTTATTGTTTCTATTGTTATCTCCACCTTCTCAAATAATATTTATGGCATAGCATGTGCTATTGTTTGCTACATTTATTTGATTTGTTCTTGCTTGATCTTCTTTTGCATTGCGTATCCCTCCCCCACTTTGTCAGTGTGTTTTATATATATATATATATATATATATATATATATATATATATATGTCACATTGCAGTAGGAGGCAGGATTGATTCGACAGCACCTGGGAAACCACTCGCCGCCAGGGAATGGTGGGGTATTAACTTTCTCCCTCTGCTTCCTCATAGGAAAAAGACCGTCCTGCACCATAGGCATGGATGACCGCAGTGCGATACTTCCGCCCTTCCTCCGCCATCTTGCCCTGGCGTCATCCTTCCCATCCTCCCTTGCGGTCCTTCCCGACATTCCTCCACTTCCGGCTCCTCCCCAATAAAATGGCGCGGCGCCAGGAGTGTGTCGCGATATGAACTGTTTGTTTATGATTTTGACCTGTTTTTTTGTGTACAATATACGGGGCGGAAAACCCCAACCCTTGCTACTGTCTCTCTCGGTCCTTTACAACTGGCGAGTCGGCAGGATAGAGATCCCGGAATGGCGGAGGGACAGGACCTGAACACCGTGCTGCAGGGAATGAGCGCCCAGCTCCAGGCCCTGCAGCAAGCGCAAGCCGCTACCAACCGGGAGCTGGAGGCCACGAGGCCAGGTTAGTGGAAGCCCAGGCGAGACCAGACCCGCCCAGGCAGCCGCCTCATCCTATGGTGCCGATGGGCCTTCGAGGGCGTCGATGCCTACCTGGGCATGTTTGAGAGGGCGGCCACCGGAGCAGTGGCAGCGGTCAGTGGCGTCCATCTTGGCGCCATACCTAAAGGACCAGCGCTGCGGCCTATTATGACCTCCCTGAGGAGGAGGCCGCTAATTACGACCTCCTCAAGCCCGAAATATTGGCCCGCTACGGCATTAGCCGGGCAGCAGGCGGCGAATGGCGGAACTGGGTCTTTGACCCGAAAAGCCCTTCGCGCCCAGGCGTTGAGTTCTGGGGCAAGATGGGCGCTGGCTACGGCCAGAGAGCCCGGCAGGCGGAAGTGTCGGCGGGTGGCCTGTGAAGGCCTGGTCAACGCAATGCCCAGTTCCCTCGCCCAGCAGGTCGGGGCACGCCTATCAAACATGTCGGGCCTCCTCGGCGTCCTGGAGCGTCAGTTGGCGGTCCTCCGACTTGGGGTCAGAAAAGCCTGCTCGCGGGAACCGGCAGGGGCAGGCGGCCACCCCGAGCCCCTCGGCGCTGCAGAAGCGCCAGCCAGAGCCAAAGAGAGGCGGGTCCGCGCGCTGTTTCAAGTGTGGCGAGACCGGCCACCTGCTGCCAAACTGCCCCATCACACGCCCGGAGCCTATGGACTGCAGCTGGACATCAGCGGAGAGGTATTGTACCCGCCGCATCCCTTGGCGAGTCGAATCACGGGAGTGGTGTTGCTAAATGGGCACGCCGTGGTGGCTTTGTTTGATTCCGGCAGCAACATTACCATTGTTGCTCGCCGTTTGTCTTACCGCAACAGTGGTTAAAGCAACATTTGTTGGTTACCTGTGTACATGGGGGACTAGGTCATATCGTCCGCTCACTGCTATCTTACCTGGAAGGGGAACCAATCAAATGGCGGTCGCTGTGTTACCTGACCCCCTTCCCAGTGATCCTGGGACAAGACTGGTCTAAAAGAATCAGCGGTAAGCCATTACGCGCTCGGGGCCTCGTTGGATCTTGTCATGAGGGGAAAAGGCACCCTCCCGGCCTCCACGCCGTGCACAAGGGCAGGCCCTATGGGCGCTGGTGTCTCGGGGACCTTTCGTGGCTACGGACCTTGACCGGAAGATTCCGCGGAGAAGGGACTAGCCAGGAACTCTCCCGGGCCCAGGCCCCAAGACCCTCTCGGCGGCCTGGACCATCAATTTCGGTCCACGCCGGCCTCCTTTAAGAGGGAGCAGTGGAATGATGACTCCCTGCGCTTTGCCGAACGCGATTGTTCTGCCTAACAGCTCGACAGCGGGCGGATCCACACCGCGGGAACCCTTCTTTGTCCTTGAAATGATCTGTTGTACCGGTGGCTACCCATGAGGCGAGGTGCGGAAGTTGTTGCTAATTCAGCGTACCTTCCGGCGGGAGATATGCGAGTTGGCACATGCTCACCTCCTAAGCCCACCTCGGGGCGAAAAACACTGGAGAGGATTAAGCTCGCTTTTACTGGCCTGGGATCAATGAGGAGGTCCGGCGGTTCTGTCAATCCTGTCGGAGTGCCACGACCCGCCAGATTCCTAGGAGGGACCGTGCTCCTCTAGTCCCTATTCCCCTCGTGGACATCCCCTTTGAAAGGATAGGGGTCGATTTGGTGGGACCCTGGAGCCCTCAACCCGTGGCCACAAGTATATCCTAGTCATGGTGGACTATGCCACCCGGTACCCAGAGGCGGTTCCCCTGCGCTCGCTAATACTAAAAGCATCGCGGGAACTGGTTAACTTGTTTTCACGCGTGGGCATACCCAAGGAGGTCCTCACGGACCAGGGTACGCCCTTCACTTCGGATACGTTCAAGGAGGTGGCCAAATTACTGCAGATAAAGCACCTGAAAGCGTCAGTCTATCACCCGCAAACTGGCGGGTTGGTGAGCGATTTAATCAGGCGCTTAAGCAGATGCTCCGCAAGGTAGTCAGCGGGACGGCAGGAACTGGGACCAGCTCCTCCCGCTCGTGCTTTTGCCTACGGGAGGTACCCCAGGCCTCTACGGGCTTCTCCCCTTTTGAATTACTATACGGGCGACAACCCCGGGAATCCTCGACATCCTAAAAGAGGCTGGGAGGCGAGGCTCTTCCCTCCTCTAATATTTTGAGCGTGGCGCAACTGCGCGACCGACTCACAAAGATCAGGCCCCTCCTAAAAGAGCACGTGACTCGTGCGCAAGCAGCGCAGGCCGGTGTTACAACCGCAACTCCGTCCTCAGGGAGTTCCGCCGGGGACCGAGTTATGGTGCTCGTCCGACCTCCCACTCGAAGCTGCTCGCTCACTGGCAAGGGCCTTACGAGGTTAAGGAGAGAAAGGACTCGTCGACTATTTGGTAAAACAGCCCAACCGTCGACCGAAAGGTAGAGGATCTATCATGTCAACCTGTTAAAGCCCTGAGAGATAGAGAGGAGCTCCCAGCTCCGTAGGTCACTCTCCCCTTTCACAAGCACAACTGCCCTTAACCTCGGCGAAGAGCTGACCCCCAAGCAGCGGCAGGAGTTAGCCCAAACACTCCGAGCCATCCCCAGGTAGTGGCGAGTCACCCGGCGGACCGCTGATTGAGCCGCGATATAGTCACGGGCCGGGGTAATCGTCCGGGAGAGGCCCTACCGACTCCGGAGGCAAAACGCGCAGAGGTCGAACTGGAGGTGAAGCGTATGTTGGACATGGACATAATTGAAGAGAGCCATAGTCCCTGGTCCAGCCCTATTGTCCTCGTCTCCAAGCCAGGCGGCTCCTGGAGGTTCTGTAATGACTTTAGGCGTCTGAATCAGATCTCCAAGTTCGATGCCTACCCCATGCCCGCATTGACGACCTCCTTGGCGGCTGGAGTGCGGCTCGATATCTGACTACCCTTGACATGACAAAGGGTATTGGCAAATTCCTTTAACGGCATCCGCAAAGGAGAAAACGGCCTTTAGCACCCCTAGCGGGCACTGGCAGTACAAGGTCCTCCCATTTGGGCTGCACGGGCCCGGCGACCTTCCAGCGTCTGGTAGATAGAGTGCTGACGCCTCACCAGTCCTATAGCGCCGCCTACCTGGATGGCGTTGTCATCTATTCCGGCACCTGGGAGGAGCATCTACTGCAGGTCGCAGCTGTCCTCCGAACACTGGCTAAAGCCGGCCTCCGCATAAACCCCCGGAAGTGTTTTTTTGGATTAAAGGAGGCCAAATATTTAGGCTACCTCGTGGGACAAGGACAGGTGCGGCCACAGAGCTCCAAAGTGAAAGACATCTTAGAATGGCCCGTCCAGTACCAAGAAACAGGTGCAGGCTTTCTTGGGGCTTGCGGGTTACTACCGCCGGTTTGTTCCCGTTTCTCGAAGAGCAGCACCCTTGACTGACCTGACAAAAGGCGCCCCTATACGTGGTGTGGACCGACAAAGCAGAACAGCGTTCAGTGACCTAAAGAAGGCCCTAACGTCGGCACCTGTGTTACGGACGCCCGATTTTGGGCTCCGTTTATTCTCCAGACCGGCGCGGACACAGGCCTGGGTGCCGTGCTGAGCCAAAGCGTCGATGGTGTCGAGCACCCTGTGATGTACCTTAGCGGAAACTGATGGACCGGGGACCCGCACGCGGCAGTGGAGAGGGAGGCCTTGGCCATTAAGTGGGCAGTGACCCACCTCCGTACTACCTGCTGGGTGCGAGTTCGCTCTGGTGACTGATCACGCTGCACTTCAGTGGATGTCCCTGCACAAAGAGTGAATCCGCGGGTCACCAGGTGGTTCCTGGACTTACAGCCGTATAAGTTCACTGTCACTTATCGGCGGGCACCCTTCAGGCCAATGCCGATGCCCTCTCTCGTATTCACGACCTCTCGGTTAGGTCCGCCCGACCTGGCGGTCCTGGGCTAAGGGGGATCGTGTCACGCACGCGAGTAGGAGGCGCGGATTGATTCGACAGCACCTGGGAAACCACTGCGCCGCCAGGGAATGGTGGGTATTAACTTTCTCCCTCTGCTTCCTCATAGGAAAAAGACCGTCCTGCACCATAGGCATGGATGACCGCAGTGCGATACTTCCGCCCTTCCTCCGCCATCTTGCCCTGGCGTCATCCTTCCCATCCTCCCTTGCGGTCCTTCCCGACATTCCTCCACTTCGGCTCCTCCCCAATAAAATGGCGGCGCCAGGAGTCGGTCGCGCGTATGAACTGTTTAGTTTATGATTTTGACCTGTTTTTTTGTGTGTACAATATACGGGGCGGAAAACCCCAACCCTTGCTACTGTCTCTCTCGGTCCTTTATATATATATATATATATATATATATATATATATATACACTGTATATATATATATATATATATATATGATCTTTATCCTGCCAAATAAGCGAACCAGCCGCCATGGTGCAGTACATGAGGCAAAGCCTGAGGTTGTATCCCAGTAAGAGGATGTAAAAGATTGCTCACCTGACAAGCCCCAATAAGGGAGAAACACATGTCATGTACTCTTTGTATTATTTGGCAGATACTGCATCACATATCTATGAGCTGCCTCTCACAACTGAGGGGACATGGCGGATGTTTGCCAACTGGCCGACCAAACACTAGTGTTGCCTGGCAGATAACCAACTAATAATCAGATTGCAATTAAGACTCAAAAGAATATATACATACATATACATATTGTGGTGGGCGGCCGGGTCCCATGCCCGGCGGGGACGCCCCTTCTACATATGCTCCAGGGGAGCAACCATGGGCATCTCAGTACCTCCCCTTGGATGCTTGGTGGCAGCCTCCCTGGCTGACGATAGTGCCTCAGTTTCCCGTTGGGCTTCATGGGAGATGGAGTTCTCCACAGCCCTGTTAGGATCTGGGGTGGCTGGCAGGGGGTTCCTGAACTGGCCTGGACAACTCTACAGCCCCTCCCGGAAGTGCAATCAAAGGCAGGTGATCAAGCACCTGTAGCACTTCAGGGTGGGCTATAAAAAGGACCAGCAACCACCACTCAAGAGCCAGAGTCAGTAGGAGGTGGACAAAGCTGCCCTGAGAGGAGTGGAGGAGAAGAATGTGGTGATTTGGGTGCTTTATTTGTGTTGGGACTGTGTTGTGCCTGTGGGGTTCACAGGGAAGACGTGCCCCACAGGTGAAGAAAATACGTTTTTGTTTGTTTTATACGTGCCTCTGGTGTCAGTCTGTGTCGTGTCGGCGCCAATAAAGCGCTAATACCACAGTATATATAGATCCTAAACACACATAGGAACTTCTGGCTTGGATAATGAAGAGCTGCAACTGGGTTGTAGATAACAGTAAGATGAGGTCAGAACTGCTCAGGTTGTACCACAGGTTTATATTTTAACATTTGAATAGAGCATATCCAGCTTGTAGTGCCCACAAATGGAACATATTAATAGATATGGGTTTTTTGTTTGAAGTTAGCAGCAATCAGAATGATTCATCATTATGATTTTGGTAACACAATGAATCATTTTTGTGGCTGACTCAGAGACAGCATTTCAATATCTGGATCATACATTTTGTTTTAATTGTACTGTGCTCCTTTTTTCACCATTGCTAATTCACATAAATCTCCAGTCTTTTTCACTCTATCTGATGAAACCCATCCAAGATTAAAATAGCATCTGAAATAAGATAATTAAACAGTTCTTTGCAGTACCCAAAATTTTACAGTACCTCACTGTAATTCACTGCCAGATGTAACAGTTCATGCAACTTATATAAATACAATCAAACATTTCTCAATATATGGAGTCAGGCCAGATCTGAAAACTTTCCACCTTACTTTTATCTTCTCTCTGGATCTTTGCCCCTTGGATGAGTTTGTAAACATTTTCCTTGCTCTGAAATTTCACTCTTTCCATTTTTGGACAAGCAGCTCCTCTATTAAGATATAACAGAGCTCCTTAAGTGGAAGTGATTATAGTGCTACCAGGTGTATAAAGGAGTTTTTAATATGTTCTCATCATCACCTTGTTTATCTTATGCCCTGCTAATTCCATTTTTCATCCTCTTTTTCATGCGTGAGTTTTATATTGTGTTCAAGCAATAATAAAGGCAAGAGATCAAGCCTATTTCAGGAGCATTGCTTCACATTTTCAAGATAATTTTTCCTCCATGTCTCTTGCCTTATTTTGAAGAATATCAACAAAACTGGTGCCAAGTGCTCAGTTGTTTGTATAATGTATTCACTCATATTATGTGATTTCCAGAACAAAAGGCCTAGTATTCACATTAAATTGTAGCATTAGAACAATAATATGTTTTGCTCACAAAGTTATGTTTGTTATTTGTATGAAAAAGGACATGCACTCAGTGGAATGAGAGCAAAGTTGATTTCACAGTCTAACTGAATGAACAGTGATTTAACTATTATATAACTTTAAGCAATGCCATTGTGCAAATGAGTTAACCCATTTGCATGACATGCAGCACTAATCATATAGTATATTAACAATATATGTTATGGAAACAAGGTAACATCCTATTAAGCACAAAAGAAAGTAAGTCACTTGCAAATGAATATATTGCCAGTTGAGTCTGTAGAATAGTTTGTTGAAGTCAAAGTTGATCTCAGACAAATCATTTCACTTAAATTGTAAATCAGAATTCTGCTTTAATTACCTTTTCACAAATACCATAAGATCATTCTTTCACTTAAGATATCTCCTTGCATTTTATAGAGGAGGTTAGGAGCACGCACTGATACAGTGCATTGCCGTACCCACCACGAACCAACTCAGGATCCAGATTAGGACCCAAGTGCAGCCATGCAATGGGTGATACCTCAGCACCACACTAGTTCAGATGGAGTGGAACAGTGTGAGGTTTTTAATGGTGGCTGGAGTGCCAATTCTGCCACCAACCCCCAAGTTTTTCCCTGCAGGTTGGAGGGTCTACATGCAGGGATGTTATAGACTAAGACAAAAACAGTTTTGCTTTAAATTCTTGTTTAATTTGTTATTGATGCATATAACATGAATACAAGGCTGCAAATTGTTTTAATTTGTAAATATTGTACTTTAAGTATGAAATAATAATTTGCAGGATCCACATTTTTACACATATTTGTGTAAAACTGCGCTATGACTTGTTATATACAGCAATAATTTTCCTGGACTACTTTTGATTTTTCTGAAAGTATGACTGAATTCTGATTAGCCATTCATATTCGTAACCTGCTTGAGTGATTTTGAAGATGAAGTCTATCCTGACAGTAACTAGAGGCAGCTAAACCAGGACAGAATTTAAGTCTGGGACCAGGACACACATATACACCTTCACTAACAAGGACCAGATAGCTTAGGAATGTAATACGTCTTAGAACCATTGAAGGAAGGCCATGTTGAGAAAATACAAACTCTACAAAGTAGTCATTTAAAGCAGGAATCCATCTGGGGTCCAGATTCTGTAAGTCAGCATTACTCGCTGTGCCACAGAGTATTTGAGATATCATTCAGAAATCTTATCGAAGCATACTATGAAGTGAAATTAAAACATTGTTTTACTGCTCTCTGGGAGGGATACTGGGATAACAAAAATACATATTATATCTTTGCAAAAGGTACTGTAATTCAACCTAAAGTCTGAATTACAACTCCATTCAAAAGTCTTCCATTAAATTATTACCATTCTCTGCCTAAAATGTATATATTTTCATTCTGCCTGTGTTCATCCTTTTATTGTGTTTTTCTTGTAAAACACATTTCTACTGCCAATAATTTTTACTTTTGATTTCTGTAGTTGCATTAAGAAATAATATTCAAATAAAACTATAATGACATAAGTTCATTCAGTTGAATGCAGCACATATGTTTTCTTAGGAGGATAAAATGTATGTTTCTGCTGTGATAAAATATCAGGTAGTAGACCAAAAAAGGTTTGGGGTTGGCCACCCGATATACTAAAAAAACAGCAGCGCAAAGAAAACACATTTTACAAAGCGGAGTTCACAATTGAACTAGCTAACAAACTGAGACTGCTCTATAAATATGGGGGGTAGGAGGAAGAGGTGGAGTCAGAACAACTGGAACTGGAACTGATGAGGCTGGGAAAGGGAAATGATGTAATCAAGGTTGTCTGGAAGTGATGTCGGCAGGGGGGTGGATCAATGTCACTGTCACTATGAGTCAGGGTCCTCGGCTGGGTTGCAGAGGAATAAGAGGAGAGAGGGTCAGTTGAGAGCATCAATCCCCAGTCTGGCTGACAGATTCCACTATCTGAGCCTGTAAAATGTCCCCCATGCACACATATGTGCCACTGCATAAGGATAAAACTCGTAATTTTCTTCAATCCAATTTCAAACATGAATAATCCAGTTATATTGTCATAGGGGAGACAAAGCCTATTTTGCCAGTGCTGGTTTAGGGGAATGCAAACTTCTGATCGTAGCCACACTCATTTATACATTGAATATTTACATTCAACAGTAATCCAACTGCATGTCTTCAAAATATACAAGAAACATATTCAGAAAACCCAATGCAGATATTTGAAGAACTCAACAGACAGTGACAGTGCCAGGAATCAAACAAGGGCCCTGGAGGTGTAAGGCAGTAAGCAGCACCTTACCTGTTGATTTGTTGTTTGACAGAAAACATTTCATTGTTCACATTGCATTCTTCTGTAAAGTTGTTCACATTAACAATGCACAATAAATCAGGCAAGGCATAATATTGATATCAGCAGATAAAGAGAAAAATAAATAAATGAATAGATGTGTTAATATCCAATCTAATGTCAAGTTTATTTCCTGTATACTATACACATTAATAATAAGCAATGGAGGCGGAACTGAACCTAGACGCAGTTTACTAGGTATAATGTTGGCCATGTGGTAATTTTTCCACTGTGACAACTAAATAGTAGTATGAAATATTTGTTCTGCCAAAGTCGTGCATGACAGGAGTAAGATAAAAAAAAAAAATCTACTACATACCATGAATATAATTATTCATCCTGAAGGAGCTTCACCTGGACAGGAACAATGGTTACCTTAAAACCAAAGGACAAAAACCTTGCTCTGCAGCCTGCTTCTCCTGTGTGAGCTGAGCTTTTATATAAATAGGTTCAGGCATGCAACCAAAACATCTTGAAAGCCTAAATCTTTTACTATATTTGTAACTAATATCATCAAAAGAGTTTTATTGGTAATTGTCATATGGGGTAGAGGTTGGAGCAGATGTTTACAACCGAATGCCCATCCTGACATCAGTCCTCATCATTTTCTCTGGCTTGGAACTAGCACTGTCAAGCCAGTGGTTGGCATGGGCATGGATACTTTCAGGGCTGCCCAAACCTAGACAAAAGATTCTGTTTCTCTTGCTTCTTTTCATTGACCACAATAATATGAGTGACTCTATTTGTGTTCACAAGAACACCACCAGCGTAGACCAATGGGTTGGAGAGGAACATAAACCATCACACCGCAGTAAGATCCAATCTTGTCGCAATGGCTGCAATAAAGGAGTAGGTAGGAACTCTATGAGGTGTGTGAAGTGTGAGAACTAGATCCATACTAGATGCACTATTAGTGTTAGGGGTAGTCTAGGAAAAGTTAGCTCTTCTGTCAGTCCAAAACGTACTTTCCAGGATGGCAGAATTTTTTCTGTTGGTGAAGTAGTTGAGTGATGTAGTGTTATATTTCATATTCAAGTTCAAATTCATGTTTTATGTCTATTTTGTTCCTGGTTGAACCATTTATTTATGTTTAATTTTACTTTTGGTATTTGTCTGCTGTATTGTTTTTTCCCGTGTTATGTTCCATGAGTTTTATGGGTGGTCTCCCTAAGAAGTGAGGCCACCTGCTAATCATTGCCAGGACCTGCCTTCTACCTTATAAAACTAGAGGGTTTCCCACAGTCCCTGGCAGTTCATTTCAATGTTCTAGGGAGTGGCGAGTTCTTGTACTTTGTGTTTCTACGGGGTTTTTTTTTTTTTTTGATTCACTGGATTTTTTTGACTTCAGTTCTGTTTTTGTTTCTTGGCTTACTGTATTGTGACTTTGGTTGCACTGGATGGCCTCATTGTTTTGGGCAAATGTGTTTGCCTTTGTGCTCCATAAAGCTTCATTGTTATTTAAGAGTATTTTTAGGATATTAATATTTTATTTTATAAAGACTCTATGATTCTTTTTGTGTCTTTTTGACAGGATTGCCCCATCCAGTGAGCAATTTTAAAAGTGGTTTTAGGGCTTATGTGCTTGGGTACCCCTATTCATAACAATTGGATGAAATGGGAATGTAATGTGTAAGACCAGGGCAACAGGGGCAGGAAATACACAAATGGGAAGCACCCTAGATGTAGGCTGTGAAAAAGGTGGAGAGATGAAGAGACGTCAAATATGAATATTAAGGGTTTGACATCTAAAGACTCACACGATCATATACTTTGGGGTAAATCAGTCAACTCGGGTTCTCCTGGACAAAAATGCTGTAAAGCTGATAAACTGAAAAAAAAAGAGTTACAAATGGTCACTGCTGGTCAACATTTTTAGGTCACCCCCATGTTTTCACTATTTATTGACATTTAAGCAGTTCCAGTCAAGTGAATAGCTTGAATTGGTAAAAAATAACTACTAGAGGTTAAGAAAAGTTTAGTTTACTAAAAAATTGAAAATAATATAATTATCAGAGTTAAACAAAAAGGTCCTTTCAGAGAACAAGGCCTTTTTGTATTCAGTCGACTTGAACTTCTTAAATTTCAATAAACCTAACAAACATAAATATAAAACAGTTCAGTGGTAGTGTGTATATATTTAAATATTTATCTATTTAGTAAAATTAAATTCCTAGTGAGTGTGGATTTGTGCAGAATCATCACTGTGGGCAGACCTCAGTGGGCTGTGCTCATCCAATTAGACAATTAGGCCCATATTTTAACAATTTTTAATGAAGAAAAAGTACTCTTTCATATTAAATACACATACAATACAATAAAATACAGTTTATTTTTGTATAGCCCAAAACCACACAGGAAGTGCCGCAATGACCTTTAACAGGCCCTGCCTCTTGACAGCCCCCCAGCCTTGACTCTCTAAGAAGACAAGGAAAAACTCCCAAAAAACCTTGTAGGGAAAATGGAAGAAACCTGGGAAAGGCAGTTCAAAGAGAGACCCCTTTCCAGGTAGGTTGGGCGTGCAGTGGGTGTCAAAAGAAGGGGGTCAATACAATACAATACACAGAACAGAACAATTCCTTAATACAGCATAATAATAAAAATTTTAGAAGTACGGTTTAACAGTAGATGATATGACATAATTAGGTTTGGATATTTTTAGAGTCCTGGAGACCTCATCCATCTAGCTGCCTCCCATTTGGCCATGCCACGGCTGAAACGTTGCTCGGCCAGCCAATCCGATGAAAGGACCCCTCTTTCCCATGATTCCTGTGATCCTCCATCAGGGATGACTTTACCATAGGCAGGCAAACAACTTGGCAGGTGGGCGTGGCACCAATGCCACATTTGGGTACCGAGAAAGAAACAGAATAGGTGAGGGTTAGTATTCAAATATAATTATCATGTTACTTATGTTTAGTGCTAATGACTAACAACAGAGATGCAGTATGTACAGTTAATCAGCAGCTCTAGTCAGGATATGCTAAACTGAAGTAGTGAGTCTTCAGCCGGGATTTAAAGGCTGAGACCGAGGGGCATCTCTTATGGAAGCAGGAAGACCATTCCACAGTTTAGGGGCCCTGTAACTAAAAGCTCGACCTCCCACTGTTATTTTATTAATCCTTGGAATCCTAAGCAGACCGGCATCTTGAGATCTTAATGTGCGCTCAGGTTTGTAAGTCATGATAAGTTCAGACAAGTAAGCGGACCTTGACCATTTAATGCTTTATATGTTAAAAGGAGGATTTTGAAATCTGCCCTAAACTTAACTGGGAGCCAGTGTAAAGATTTAAGAACTGGGTTATGTGTTCATATTTTCTTGTTCTTGTAATAATTCTTGCAGCGCATTTTGGATTAACTGGAGGCTGTATAGAGAACAGTTTGAACAGCCAGTGAACACCGCATTGCAGTAGTCAATCCTACTAGAGATAAATGCATGAATTAATTTCTCACAATCCTGTTTATTTAGAAAGCGCCTTAATTTCCTAACATTTTTAAGATGGAAGAAACATGTTTTGGACGACTTTGTAATATGCTTTAAATGACATGCTAGAGTCAAAGATAACTCCTAGATTGCGGGCTGATTCAGTAAAATTAATTGGGATTCCAACTGAGTTAAATGATGACAAAATATTGCTGTGATCAGCGTCATTCCCTCCAACAATTAACATCTCTGTTTTATCTGTATTTAAAGACAAGTAGTTCTCATTCATCCATTCCTTTAATTCACTAACACAACTAATTAAAGACAACATCGGAGAAACTTCATTTGATTTAAATGAAAGGTATAACTGGGTGTCATCTGCATACGAGTGAAAATTAACATTATGTTTCCTAATGAGAGATCCCAGTGGAAGCATGTAAAGTGAAAACAGTAAAGGTCCCAGTACTGAGCCCTGCGGACACCATATTGAACTTCTGTGTATAATGATGGAGTACTGTCAGCACATTTCTGTACATATTGGAATCGATTTGATAAATAAGAACTGAACCAAGCGAGCACGGGCCTGTAAGCCCAACATCGTTTTCTAGCCTGTGCAGTAAAATAGAATGGTCAATGGTATCAAATGCTGCACTTAAGTCCAACAACATAATTACAGTGGAATTTCCTTCATCAGAGGATATCAGAATGTCATTTACAACCCGTGTTAGTGCGTTTCTGTACTATGACCAGTGCGAAAGCCAGACTGGAATTTCTCAAATAAATTGTAATGCGTAAGGTGTGACTGAAGCTGACTGGCACTACTTTTCTAGTATTTTAGAGAGAAATGGTAAATTTGAAATAGGCCTATAGTTATTTAGTATGTGTGGGTCTAGGTCTGACTTTTTAAGTAAAGGTTTAATGACTGACACTTTTAGTGCATCAGGTACGGTGCCATGCAGTAATGAACTATTGATAATGTTAGAATAGGCTGCAAGAACATCCATTGCACTTTTACTAGTGTTGTTGGCACTGGATCTAGGGAACAAGTAGTGGGCTTCATTTTAGTAATTAAAGTTAAGACTTCCTGCTCAGTTACAGGATTAAAATTATTAAAGTGCTGAATGCAATGTGGCAGGGTCTGCTAAGCTAGTATTTGGTTTGTACTGTGATGCTGAGATCTGGGATCTTATATTTTTAATTTTCTCATTGAAGAAGTTCATAAAGTCTGTACTGCTAATATCTGTTGGTATTTTGCACTGTTGATCTGAATTCCCATTTGTTAATTTAGCCACTGCTCTAAAAAGTACCCTAGGATTTTTATTATTGCTATCTATTAATGTAGAATAGTATTCTGAGCGAGCTTTAAAGAGGGCTTTTTATATTTATTAACACTCTCTGTCCATGCAATTTGAAAGACATGTAGCTTTGTTGTTCTCCATCTGCTCCAGTTTTCGACACTCTAATTTAAGAGCTCAGTGTTTTCATTAAACCAGGGAGAGTTTCTATGTGCTTTGATCACTTTTGTTTTTAGAGGAGCCACTGTGTCCAGAGCATCTCTCAAGGTCACATTATAATGTGATGTTAGCTGATCTAAATTGTTTTCCACGTTTACATTTGATGTTAACTGATCTAAATGGTTTTCCACAATTACACTCGACTTACTCAAGGTATCTATAAATTTTGAAGCAGAATTACAATCTAGATGCCGCAATGTCTTTGTTTTAATCTGAGTGCTTGGCATGGGCAGAACTAAATCAAATGTAATTAAGAAGTGATCGGAAATAACTACATTTAATGGAGTAATATTTAAATTTTGAATTTCAACTTTGTAAGTTATAATTAAATCTAATGTATGGTTATGATTATGAGTTGGACCTTTGACAATCTGACAAAATCCTACTGAATTTAACAAATAAGTAAAACATTTGCTAAAAGTGTCAGTTTCCACATCAATGTGTACATTAAAATTCCCCATCAGAACTACGTGATCATAATTTATAGCCAAATCAGACAGAAGGTTGCTAAATTCAGTCATGAACAATGAATATGGCCCTGGTGGTCTGTAGACTAGCACTATAATTGTGTTGGAATCTGTTTTAATATTTAAAATGAATGCCTCAAAGGATGTAAAGTTGCCTAAATTTTTAGGAGTGATTTGCATTTTGTTACAATGAATTATTCCAAGGCCTCCTCCTCGACCAGAATCTCTAGACTTATGAAGGAACGAGTATCCATCTGGTGACGCCTCAGCTAGGGAACAGTGTCACATTTACTAAGCCAGGTTTCAGTAAGAAGACACAGATCAGATTTTGTACTTAATATAATATCATTTACCAAAACAGCTTTAGTGCCAAGAGAGAGAATGTTCAATAAACAGCATTTAAAACTGCATGGTTCTTTCTGAACTGCTGATATATTTTTGTTTTAATTTGAATTAAATTTCTATTACAGATGCCCCTGATGGAGTGTCTGGTTTTATCCCTTGGTCTAATTATACACCTTATTTTTGGTTATCAATTAATTTAAGGTTTGTATTAAGACTAAGTTTACTGGATGCCCAACAACAGGGATTATGGGTAACAGCTTCAGGAAAATAACAGGTGATTTAAGATCACATGACTGCGGCCTGGATGGTGCTCTAATCAGTCAACCAGGCAGTTTTGCTGCCATATTTTGGGATAATACATAAGATCCCTCCAGTTAGGATGAAGACCATCTCTTCTGAAAAATCCAGGCCTTTCCCAAAAATCATCCCAATTGTTCACAAATGCTATGCTTTTATTTGCACACCAGGTTTCTAGCCAGCAGTGAAAGGAATGCAATCTGCTATAAATCACATCCCTCTATATAATCTTGGTAAGGGACCAGATACAATTAAATTCCGACATTTTGTTTTAGCTTTGGTGCATAGAGATGAAGTTCGCTTTAATACCTCAGATTGCTGTAAATAAATATCATTAGTGCCGACATGCAGCAATAAGGTAGATACTTCATCGTCGGCAACACGGTCCGATGCGGCCTTAATGCCAGAAATCTTGGCCCCTGCAAGGCACTTAACATTAACTGCTGGTTTAACATAGTTTGGAATTCTAACATTCCGCACTATGGAATCGCCAATTATGAGCACTTTATTATTCTCAGTTTCCACAGGCGCGCTGCGGAGAGCTAAGAATCTGTTCTGGGTCCGAATTGGTGACCTGGGTGCCGGGGGACTATATTTTGGATTCTTAGACCCCCGTCTTACTGTTACCCACTCGCCCTGTGGCTGAATTGGTGCTGCTGATTTCAGCTGCGCACTGACTACAGTGGGACCTGGAGAGACTGAAGCCGAATCAGAAGTAGCCGAATTGTCTAAACAAACCGAGTTGATCCAATTTTCGGTTTGCCTAATCGCTATCAGATTCCTAACGCGGTCCTCCAATTCACGTATTTTCCCGACCAACTCTAAATTAACTAAACACTTTTGGCAGGTGAAGCTATCTACACTGTCGGCCGGAAAACCTGTAGCTGTACATACTGCAGGACACACAACATATAAACGCCCTCGATGGGCAGAGAGCAGATAGAACTTACATTAAATGTTGAAGTCATCTTTGCCGTTTTATAGGTGCTTGCGCTTTCCGTGTTCAGCTGAATCACCGCTTTAAGTTTCCACCACCCACTGAGCGATCGACTTTAATTTCTCACTGCCGGTTATTCCTACTGGTCAGCTGCCGCTTTACCTCAGGTGAACTTGCTTGGTTGCTTGCGAAGGGCTATGTGCCTGTGGGAGACGCCGCTGCTCTCTGCTTCCACTCGCTGATCCGCTCTCTGCTTCCGTTCGCTGATCCGCTCTCTGCTTCCGTTCGCTGATCCGGTCTCTGCTTCCAAAAGCAGACTTTTAGATTAACAAAGAACTAAACTGGGAATTTTTTGATTGATAGGCATCCTTCTAGCAAATCTGATGACATATCATTTCCAGACTGTGTCACAGGAGGCTGTGGGACAGACCCAGCCGAGACGACTGGAAGGACTGCCCTGGATCTTGAGGGGACCATGGGAAAGGAGCAAGGAGACTCAAGCCCATTGGGGCGCGTGGCCACCACCAGGGGGTGCCCCAAGCCTCACGGAGCCCGGGAAACTTTCACTTCTGCCACACCCAGGAAAATGGAGGAAGATCCTTCTAGGGACGCCCGGAGTGCTTCCGGGTGCAAGGGCAGCACTTCCGCCACACCAGGAAGTGCTGCCGGAAGAGTGTCATCAGGCACCTGGAGCACATCCGGGTGGGAATAAAAGGGGTCGGGAGTGGGAGCAGGACAAAGCTCCTGTGGAGAGAGGAAAAGGAGGCCCACGGACTGTGAGAAAAAGGCTGGTATTTTGGATGATTGGAGCTGGAAGCTGTGTGCTGTGCAGGACTGTGTGTTTCAGCAATAAACGTGTGTGCTTTTATAAAGACGTGGTCTCTTTCTGGTGGTGTTCAGGTGTATCTCACAACTGACTAATCAGTGTAGAGTAGTACTTCAACATTACCTTTGGCAATAGGTTGTACATACAGTACAGGCCAAAAGTTTGGACACACCTCCTCATTCAATGTGTTTTCTTTATTTTCATGACCATTTACATTGGTAGATTCTCACTGAAGGCGTCAAAACTATGAATGAACACATGTGGAGTTATGTACTTAACAAAAAAAGCTGAAATAACTGAAAACATGTTTTATATTCTAATTTCTTCAAAATAGCCACCCTTTGCTCTGATTACTGCTTTGCACACTCTTGACATTCTCTCGATGAGCTTCAACAGGTAGTCACCTGAGGTTTTGATGCCTTCAGTGAGAATCTACCAATGTAAATGGTCATGAAAATAAAGAAAACACATTAAATGAGGAGATGTGTCCAAACTTTTGGCCTGTACTGTATGTCCAAACTACCAATGAGGTCTGTTAATAAATAGAAAGCACAGCGTTGCAATTTAAAAGAAAATCATTATAGATATTGTAACATTGCCCATTGACATTGCCCCTGCTCCGTTACTACAGGACTACCTACCTCATTGTCATATTTATAATTCTCGTATTGTCAACAGAATTCAGCTGTGAAGTGGAAGTTGTCAGACTGAATCACATGTTCCAGGTTTAATCATTGTGGATGACCTGGGCATGGATAATCCTAACCAAGTTTTACTGAACAAAGACCGATGGAGCTCCATACAAGACAAATATTTACTTTAACCATTTTCTGTGGTTTGCTGCATGAGGGTGTGTGTCCCTCAGCCACCTTGTTGCCTCTTTTGCTTTATACATTTTGTATGTACCTGTAGCATTTAATTAATAATCAAAAGCCTGCAATGCGTTCATTGGCTGGTTTTATTATTATTTTGGTGGCCTCAGCTTAATGCTGTCTCTTTGGTTAAGTCTATTGCGTGGTATCTAAGCAAGAGGTCCGCTCTGTAGATGTGAACTTCTCTGTTGCTCAGATCAGTAGTACAGATCTCTTACTACAAATCTTGCTTGATTAGTGCATCAGCATCTGTACCGTTCTTTCATTCTGAAATCAATGCTTTGTTAAAATAGTGTAATAGGATTCATTTTATTTAAAATTGGAAATTCATATTGACTCATTTTCACCCACAGAAATGCAATGGCCTGCCTTAAGATATGGTCTGGGCAACGGGTCTGGATGTGTCTTTGGGTGAACATGCCATGTGAATTTTCCAGTGTTGCTGGGACAGTCTTCGGTTTTTAACAATCACATAAATTAAAATTGCCTTGTCTATGCATAATCTTAAAATTGACTGGTGTTACATACTGTATATTCCTATCATGACCAAGGAAACTGCTGAGTTAATAATTAGTAAGTTTTAAAGAAGGTATTACTGTTGCTAGTATTATTTGTATCCTATTTCCTTACATATATCAAAGAAGCAGAGGCTAGTTTGACAAATAACTGTAATCTTTTTAGTATGGGTAAGTGTGCTCAGTGACAGACCGGCAGGCCCCTTCCTTATGCTCTGTACTGTGGAGACAGGCTTTGGCTCCTTGCGCCCTTACACCAGGATATATGGGTTCAGAAAATTAATGGATAAATGAATATAGATACATAGGGATGAGTTACATTATTAACCGCAGGGGAGTTTCAGCACCCTATACCACAGACACAACCACCATAAGTGCTGGGTTCAATTATAAGGTTTATTAACACCATTAACTTTCAAAACAGGCTATGTTAAATAAACAATATAACAAAGTCTTCTCTCTCTCTCTCTTTGCTCCTCCTCCTCCTCCTCCTCTCTTGCCAGGCAATCTTTGTCCTCTTCCACCCAACTCCAACTCACCTGGATGAGGTAGAGCAACTAGTTCTATCTGAAACCCAGGAGTATTTCCTGCGCCAGGGCATTACACATAGGAAGTACTTATGGTTCATCCGTGCAGCACCCCCCCGGTAGCACCCACAGAACCTAATTGGGCTGCATTCCTGGACTCCAATTCCCAGTGTGCCTTGTGTGTAGCCTATAGGGTATTGAAACCCAGAGATGCTGCCACCTAATGTATCAGGGAAGAAAGTACTTGAACAAAGTTGTCTCCCTTGGTCTGTCAACTGTATTGACCTCCTGGTCAGGTAAGAATCCCCGTTCCATTGTGGCTAGAACGCCAGCCCATGCATGCCATCCATTATAACTTATACATCATCAGCAAGATAAATATGCAGTTTTATTATTCACTAGTTCTGATTGCCAAGTTCACATTCTTCAAAACCAAAAAGTCATTAATTGAGGTCAACATAAATTAAACCTCTTGTGACTGAAGAAAGTACGCTGACGAATCACACAAAGAATTCAAACAGCACTGTTTGGTCATCTGGTATATCATAAATTAACTTACACTAATGATCATTTTTTGTTTATGAAACACTTTTTCATAGTTGTACTGTATATGCATATCAAAATGTGTTCACAAGTTAAAACCAACAGTAACACCAATTAAAAAATATAATGGACTAAATAAAGATCTGTTTTAATGTCTAACTCTGGGTTTCCTGCAAAATGTGATTATCATTAACTCAAGTTTTATCTTCCAATAGATTGGCTTGACAGAAACCTTTTCAAAGTGCTCAGTCAAACTAAAAACGTGTTCAATATGAAATCATTTCATAGGAGACTGGAGATATTGTCATGAAAGCCTTCCTATAAAATGCAGACTCATATGTATACAGTAATTATAATGTCAGTTTCAAAAATACATTCTTTATGTTTAGTTATGTTTAGCTGTTTTTTTAATGCTAAAATAGCATGTACTATGTGATCAGCTGAATCTTACATCTCACTTCAGTCTTTTGATAATATAATGGGAATCCTCATATTACCATGATTTGAGAACCTGATAGACTCCTGTTTCTCTCTTACAGTATCTTCATGTCATTTTCCATTTTTTTAATGTTTTGTTTTAGCAACCTGATACACCAGAGGAACTCGGTCATCTATTTGTAATCTCTTGGGCAATGTGTTATACACACATCACAGCTGGACACCCTTGTTTCCTCTGAAAGGTGTGATCTATGGAACTTGAAATAATCTCAAGAGAGACTGGAGGAAAACTAAAAGAAACCGGCACAGCTACTTCTATCCTATAACCTGAGGGAGGGACAATAAGGTACGCAGAAGACATTCTTACATCTGTTAATTTGTTCATAGAGAGACATTGTATGATTAAAAATAAGAACCAAAAGTCACAATATAATTAAATGTAATCTGTAATTCCTAAGGTGGTAATAAAACTAAGGCCAATGTAGGAATTCAGCTATTTCAGTTATTTAACAGATAGATAGATAGATAGATAGATAGATAGATAGATAGATAGATAGATAGATAGATAGATAGATAGATAGATAGATAGATAGATAGATAGATAGGTATATGTGTATGAATTATTATTAGATAGAAGAATATGAACTTTAGAACTTAGGGATGAGCTACACAATGATACAAAGAGATTGTGCTATACTGGATGGTGTTACTAGGTTATTCCACCAAATACAAGAACATAAACACAATCAATCAATCATTCTCTGATGAATATTTTACCTTATACAGAGGCAACATGCTTCACAAAACAATTAAGAATTTAACACAAATCAAAAGGAATAATGTATTATATCCAGGTGACTAACGGCATGAGCAAAAGTTCCACAAAGAGCAGTTAGGAGTTAACCAGAATAGGAAGTGGATAGGCAGAACGGAAGTTAGTAGCCAGTCTAAATGACCTGGCAAACAAGTCTTAACCATAACTAAGAAGCCTTTCATTAACTCAATAATCATTCCCAAATGTTAGTTTATTATTTTTGTCCAAAAGCTTGGGGACTGTACATATCATGCCACAGTTTTATATAAAGTGTACATAATAATATCACATGCCTCTCTGGCACCCGAGCATGTACAGTAAATGTACCCTGACAGGAGCAGGTGGAGAGCAGTACCTAGCTCCAATCAGCATGACTGTCCATTACAATGGCTTATTCGGGTGGTAAAACATTGTTTCAATGCCTTCTTTATTTCATACAGCCAATGCACTGGTGAGGTCTCATCTGGAGTACTGCGTACAGTTTTGGTCTCCAGCCTATAAAGAGGACATAGAAGCACCGGAAAAAGTCCAGAGAAGATCAACTAGGCTGATTCCAGGGGTAGAGGGGATGAGTTATAAGGAAAGAATAAAACAGGCGAGAATTTTCAGTTAAGGAAAAGAGAGATTAAAAGATAACATGATTAAAGAGTTTAAAATTATGAAAGAAATTATGTTACTTTAAATTGAGTTCAGCAAGAACACAGGGACACAGTTAGAAACTTCTTAGGAGTAAATTTCGTTAGGATGCTTTTCACACAGAGAACCATAGACACATGGAAGAAGTTACCAAGTAGTATGGTAGACAGTAGAACTTTAGGGACTTTCAAAACTCTACTTGATGTTATTTTGGAGTAATTAAGTGGATAGGATTGTCAAGCTTTGTTGGACTGAATGGCCTGTTCTCGTTTAGATTGTTCTAATGTTCTAATTGCCTACTCCACCTGATCACTAATCCTTTTGGTATTTTTTGGTCAAGAAAAAGACGGCTCATTTCATAATTGAAGTTAATAAAATCATGGAAAAAATAACTACCCACTTCCATTAATATCATCTCTTTGTAATCAAATAAACTGGTAGACTGTGTTTATAATGCTTAATTCAACCATCACTTACAACTTAATAAATACAATATTTCTGAGGGGGCACAGTGAAAACTGCTTTTAACACTACTGCAAAGCAGCACAAGTGCCCTGTAGAATAGATTAGCTTATGTATTGACAGTATTTTAGTAATTTGTAAAGAGTATTTTTCTGAATGTATTAGTAGTTCCTAATCCCACATTAGTTTAGAGCAGTGCTTCTCAATTATTTTCTGTCATGCCCCCTCTAGGAAGAAGAAAACATCTTGCGCCCCCCGCGCAACTATAAATAGTATCATTTGTCTATAAAATTGTTATAAGTACACCTCTGCATAACACTGTATCCTTATTAACATATAAGAGAATAAAAAAAGAAAGAAATATGGACCAATTTACAACAAAGAATAGCTTTATTAAATGTAACAGAAAGGATTTAAAGTGCATTCTAAATTCAATAAAAATTTAAAAGAAAAATAAAAAAGCAT
Source organism: Polypterus senegalus (assembly GCF_016835505.1). Classification (NCBI taxonomy): domain Eukaryota; kingdom Metazoa; phylum Chordata; class Cladistia; order Polypteriformes; family Polypteridae; genus Polypterus; species Polypterus senegalus. The sequence continues at coordinate 223,229,834 of NC_053156.1, forward strand.
GTTCCCCGAGGTCAAACGGGCGCGCCCCACTATTTGAGAAACACTGGTTTAGAGTGATACATTTCTATCAATCACATACAAATTACATCTAAGTCATCTTGACCTGGCTATTTAGGAGCAATGTGTTTCATTTTCCTTTGTTATGAAATCTCATGCTCTGTGTTAACAATGAAGGAGAATAACGTTAAGTTATGTGGACTGGGCAAATTAATAGAAGGCGTTTTTGAAAAATTTTATTGCCATTATAACCCCTTCCACTTCAGTGACCCCACAAAAATAAATGTAAATACCAAATGTCCACAAGACATTTTTGACATTAAATGATTTGTTCACCTCTATTCTTAGGCATTCTGGTTGTCAAATTACAGTCTGATTCTTTGAGTCTCAAGGTTGGCCTCAGAGGTACAAAAAGGCTAAAAGATTTCAACAATGTATTTTTTTTTTTGCTTGTTTTTGTTTTCAGATTTACACCAGTCAGACAGACCATGATGTTGAGAATGGAGAATTATTAGCCATTAAATTGGCATTGAAGTAGTGGTATCATTAGCTGGAAGCAGCACACTGTTGATTAATTTTCCAGGTCACAATGATTTAATATACTATATTTAAACTCTGCTAAGATACAAACTATGTAAACATTGTTTTTTAGTATATTTAACGTTGTAATATCATAAAGGGAGCTGAAACATAAAGGCATTTGCTGAGCATTTTATGGAACCAGAAAATATCCTTCCAGCAGTTTTGTAGCAAATTAGAAGGCTCTGATTATGTGATTGATCTTATAAAGGCTTCAAAATGAATCACTCTATTCGAAAATGTGCCACAGGGACTTAAGTTCATTCCTGAATTGTTAAAGGGTCAAGACTCTTTGCTTGCTGGAAATCTGAGAGTGTCTAAAATCAAGGAGGTCATTAAATGATACGTTTTGTAGTTATTTTTTCACAATCATGCTATACATTAGTTTGCCACAGGAAAATTGCAGTTCTTAAGCGAAGCGTTTTTAAATTAATTATAAAAAGTACCATGCCTGTTCTTGCAGTTTAAAGTGAGATCAACAGGGAACCAATGTAATTGTGAACAAAAACACCCTACAACGTACTGAAAATGGAGGTTTCAATTTCAGAAAACATACCTTGCATATTTCTAAGATGTGTTTATGAGAACAAAAGGAAACTGGAAGTAATAAAGCACTAAGAGCATATTCCTGTTCAGTTCGTTGTCACATTGTCAGTTTCATTACTGTGGATCCATTTTTAAAATATACATAATGTGCTTCCTCTTAATAAAAACTCCCCAGAGCAAAGTACTTTATAAAAGTTTTTATAAAAAAAGCTTTACCTCGTTCACAGAGTGCATTAGCTTGTGCTATCTGACTGTGTATTTTGGGAATTTTCTTTGAAAGAATGGCAGAAATGGATGGATGAATGGGACAACCAGGATTTAGGAAATTCCTCTTGTGTACACTATATTTAATTCTTAACAGTGGGACTGGAGGGGATTATTGCCCATGGCCAAGCTTTCCTGGAATGTTTCATTAATTCTGCCATTGGGAAGCCCCCCATTTAAATGTTTGTATGAGTACGGTAAAAACCTTTCTTAATTCCTTGTGGTTCAGTTACCACCTCATTGCAAGTTAATCAACATTATGGAAAATGAAAATTAATCTATGAGAACCCGCTGGCAGCAGGAACCTATTTTAAAGACAAAGCTGATAAAAGGAGAAAGATAGCTTCAGAATACAAAGAGGGACAGAAGAAGTGGCTCCCACATGGGAAGTCCACCTTAATGTTTCATCCCAGAAACTAGACCCCAGTTTTATTGGACGCAATATTATCCTGAAACATCTTCTTCTGTGTCTTATAGTTTGGCTCTTTCTACCCATTTCAAAATCCATTCTACTTTTCAAGTCTCAGTTAAAACCTTTCTTAACACCTCTAAACACCCCCAAAAATGGAAAATGTATTTATGTATTTTTTGCATTTTTCCCTTTCTTTTTGAGGTTATTGTAATACAGCCATTTTGTGTTTTTATGGCCATAGCCATATTGTTTTTGCTGTAATGGTGTGATGTCATGAGGTATGTCCTATTTAGGATGGTGGCATGGTAGCGTCTTAGCGTCAGGATTGTATGCAAAACCTTTGCGTGCTAGTTAAGAAAAAAATCTTATTATGGAGTTGGGACTTTTCCCTGTACATCAGCTTTAACTTTTTGTTTAGCAATATGAAGGTCTGGTATTATTAATTTTCCTTGCTTATTTGACAAGGCCCAGGGGAAAAAAGAAAGGCGCTAGATGAGTCTGGAGGAGGTTCAAGGTGGAAGACTCCAGCAGAACAGTAGTGTTGCAGCAGCAGGGTTCATGGACCCAATGAGAGCAGGCAATGGTCCAGAACATTTCATGGTCCAAGCTCTGAAAATAAGAGTCACTATGGGTCATGTTCTTGATCCAGTCGGTCTCTGACCCCTCCCTAGCCCATCAATTTCTACTACTGGGGCCTGATTGAAATGCCTGCATGCCTGCTGTTCCAGCAGAAAGAGTCCCTGGAGTATATATTGAGCTGTTGCCCAAAAGTCTTAGAAGAAGGGTGCTATCACTGCCACCATGATCAGGTGTTGAGGGTCATAGAAGATGTTATCATCACAAGGACCGCTCAGAACAAACACCGGCTAGTGAGGATGGATATCTCCTTCTAAAGGATTGAAAAGAGGTTACAGAAGCAACCCAAGCCACCAGAAAGTCTATTTGCCTCAGCATGAGACTGGAAGCTGATGGTTGACCTAGAGAAATGACTCAAATTCCCAGGCACCATTGCTGAGAGCACACTCAGACCAGGCATAGTCCCAGGGTCAGAGACAACAAGGCAAGTGGTCCTGCTGGAATTGACTGGTCCATTGAAAGATAAAATGGAGGAAGTCATTGACAAGAAGAGGGCCAAGTATGTGGAGCTTGGAGGTAAATGCTGCAGCAGAGGATAGAGGGCCTAGAGTGAGATCATTGAGATAAGGTGTAGAAGCTTTACAGGTCAAACCTTATACATGGCACTTAGGTTCCTTGGATTCATGGGACTGCACAGTTAGGAGAGCCATCACGAAAATCACAGACATCACAGAGAGGACATCAAAATGGCTTTGAATCAAGCAGGGGGATTTGTGGACCACACAAGCCATGACTTGATCACTCCCAGCATTGTTGTCTGGGTGAGTGGGTGACTTTGAAAATCCCAAAACACCCGATGACCCCAGGTAACATCTGTGCACTCTCTCATCTCCAGGTTCTTGTGGCTAAATCTGCACTCTGATTTTTTACATTTATGGCAGAACACGAACTTGAACTGAAGCAAAATGACAAACCCCAAGATGAAATGGGTTTGCTATGAATTTGAATGATTACAGAAAAACAATGTTGCATTGGTGGAAGAAGTTCAGAATTATTGTAAATTCTTTGAACACACATATGAGAAAATTATGGGATTAACTTTAAAATGTCAAAAAGTCTTCATTAAATCTTCATGTGTTTGAAGAAAGCTTTATGAAATTAATAAGAAGGATAAATTAAACAGACAAATTCCTGGGGGTTGTGAAGATTGAAATGGCAATACAGCTTTGTCTGTGGATTTTACCAAAATTTGATCAACAAATTATCTTATCTTTTAAACACATTTGGACTTAGTAAAAATTTTAAAAAATTGAGACATTTACCCCTGTGACCCTGTAGTTAGAATATAGCGGGTTGGATAATGGATGGATGGATGGATGGAGAAATTTACTAAATTCATGGTTAACTGAGAACATTACAGATTTAGGCCTTTTACCATTAGTCAGCTGGTCAAAATCTATATATATATATAAAAGTCAATGTATGTGTGAGTGTATATATGTATGTTCCAGCATCACTTCCGAACAGCTGGAGCGATTTTCATGAAACATGGTACACTTGTTTGTCATTGGTCAAATAAAAATAAGGTAGGGTGAAATCAACCCTAACCCACCCCTTTCTGGGTAGGGTGGGGGCTGATCTTGTGGTCTTGTATGCATGTTATCATCCAGTTGACACTCGGAAAGACCACCAGAGGGCGAACTGCAGGTGATTGCAAGCATTCTTTATGTTTAAGCACCACTGCGCCCCTGTTGCTTTTGAAATTAAATACAGTTGGCCAGTTCTGTCAACTGGATGATAACAAACATACAAGACCGCAAGACAAGCACATTAGTGAGTGTTCATTGTTTGCTGGTTTATTTTTATTTTTAAAGTTGTGTTTTTTTAATAATATTTTTCTCAAACAATTTAAAAAAAACACTGTATTTTCCTGTAAAATATAAATTAAGAATTTGTTCAATATATGATAGTCCATTTCAGAAGGGTCTAATTGAGTATATAGCACTTCCTGAATTATGAGACTAACAGATTTCTTACACACTGAAGAAATTACATTTTTTCTTTTTGAAAAATCCTTTTGAAAGGAACTGGAGTTTTTGGGTACCTGATGTTTCAGAGATTGTCTCTCTAATTATACTCCAGGTCTATCATGTTTTTTTCTGTAGAGATTCCAATACTTCAGTATAAAGACTTTCATGACGTTTTCAGCAAACAGAAGTCATGAATATGATTGATCAATAGATCTCTTTCCCAGTGTTCCTTTATTTAATAGTAAAATGTATGAATTGTCTAGACCTGAGTCTTAAGCAATGTAAGAACATATTTTAAAAAATCTTAAGAACCAATTCATTAAACTGTCAACTTGTCTTGTGATAGCAGTTTTTTTTTGTCCTGAAAAATTAGAGCTATCTGCAGTTATGTGTAGACTATCAGAAACTTTAGGAACCCATTAAATCATTTAAAAAATAATTATCCTCTTTCCTTTATGTCCTCATTGCTAAACCAAATCACTAGTTCAACTATATTTTTACTAAACTTAATTAACATTATGCTTATAACCTTATGAGAGTGAAGAAGGGGAATAACTGTAAAACAGACATTAGCAATACAGTACTACTGGCCATTACAAATATCAAGATATACCATATGGATTAGTTAATGCTCCATCTGGTTTCCAATCATTCATGAATTACATTTGAGAGATGTATTATGTTACGGTTAAGTGAAAAGTCCAAGAATTATTGTATGTAGTATAAGACCAGGAGATGGTAAAGAAAATAAGACATAGTTGGGGAAGAGAAAGAAGGTTGTAACCAGGAAGTCAAAAAATAAAAAAGGGGCAAGACAAAACTCAAACACTGAAGACGTTAAACCCAAAATCAGCTTTGCACTAGGGCTTACTTGCAATAAGCTACCTACTCTAAGTGAGAACAGTCTCTTTTATCCACTGAGGGATAGTGTGTACTGAAAACTGTTGTGTATTTACTGTATAGTGGAATCTTGGTGACATCATTAGTGCAGCGAACACTCCACACTTCCAAACAACATTACACAAATAAAACAAGAAGATGTGAGCCAAAAGCCTTTCAAAACTAAAACCTAAATAAAAAACAAAAAATGGACACATGATCTGCAGGTCCCAAAAACCCAAAGATTCACAAAAACGAATTGGGTGTATTCCGATTACTTATGTAGATAATTGTATGGCTTTGCTTGAAAATGATGCATCTTCTATTTGTTAAATTAGAGAAATTCCATCCATCCATCCATTGTCTAACCCGCTGAATCCGAATAGGGTCACGGGGGTCTGCTGGAGCCAATCCCAGCCAACACAGGTCGCAAGGCAGGAAACAAACCCCAGGCAGGGCACCAGCCCACCACAGGACACACACTAGGGACAATTTAGAATTCCCAATGCACCTAACCTGCATGTCTTTGGACTGTGGGAGGAAACCAGAGAACCCAGAGGAAACCCACACAAACACTTGTATATTCACTGGCCCGTAAGTGTTTCAATTCCCAGTCCATGTGATCCAGATAAAAAGTTATTTTCTTCACCCCGGAAGCACGTCATTCCGCTTGTCCATGTGACTCGGATGTACTTCCGGGGCATACGGAAAATAGTCACTGCTCCTCCCTGCAATGCCTTCTATCGGATCCCATGGTATCTAGCAGGGCTGTAAAGGAAAACTCCAATGTCCATAATTCCCTGCTGACATTCGGGGCCCCTCCATTCTGCAGGGAGGGCTCCACCATGGTGCGTGGGGGTATTGGCCTGGATGAACGGCCGGCCATCTATCACTATATTATATATATATATATATATATATATATATATATATATATATATATATATATATATATATATATATATATATATATATATACTGCATGTATATGACTTTTGGAGTCAAAAATATACTAGATTTTATACTGAACACCCCCATGAATATCTACAGGAGGAGAAGAGGTAGATTTTCTAGAGAACATGCTGGAATACATTGATTTGAGACAGGAAACATGAAACATACAATAGATGCTGAAGTGACATCAGAGAGCATTCTTTCCAGAAAGTAGATTTCATTTCTTTAGGTAATTTAAAGGACTTGGAGTACAGGATATTTTAGATTCCACGTGAAGCAATCAAAAACATTCACAAGGAGAAATGCTGATAGCTATGGATTTAAGAGCATTTTAATGGACTGCAATGGGCTGTCAGTTTGCACCTCACTATGCAAACCTATTTATGGTAAAATTGGAGGAAGATTTCATGTCAATGTGCATCTTAAAACCAATGTTGTATTTCCATTACATAGATGACATCTTCATAATCTGGACTGCCAGTGAGAAGGACCTCCTCCATTTTCATAATGAATATAATTCTTTTCACCTCAACATAAAGTTGAAGCTGAATTACTCAAAAACAGAAGCCAGCTTCCTTGACACCACCGTTCAACTGAAAAACAACACCCTTGTAACTTCTGTTTTTCACAAACCAACAAACAGACGGACCTACCTAAGAAGTGACAGCCTCCACCCCAAGCATATAAGGTGCTCCATTATTTTTAGCCAAGCAATACGGTACCCTCAGACCCGACAGACCGGGATCAACAACTGCAGGAGCTCAGACAAGATTTCATCAGACAAGGTTATACCCCCAAAACAACAGACACTCAAATAAGAAGAGCTAATGCCATACCCAAAGACAATCTTCTGGAATATAAAAACAAAGACAACAAGAACCGCAACCCCCTTGTTGTCACCTACAACCCACATCTTGAAACACTTCAAAAAATTATAAAAGAACTTCAGACAATGCTTAACAATGACCAAATACTGAAAAATGTATTTCCTGAACCTCCCCTCCTGGCATACAGACAACCACCAAACCTTCAGCAACTAATTGTCCAAAGCTCCCTAAATGAACTGACAGAAAATGGCACATCTCCCTGCCTACAGAAAAGATGTAAAACGTGTGCCCACATCTACAATACAGACCATATAGCTATACCACACTGCCGACTCGAACATCACATAAAGGGATCATTTTCCTGCAGATCTTCTAATGTTGTCTACCTAATTCTCTGCATGAAATGTCCTGACGCTGCACTCTATGTGGGAGAAACTGGACAAACACTCCGCCAGAGAATGAATTTACACAGATTCCACATTAAACATGGCAACACAGATGTTCATGTAGCGGCCCACTTCAACAGCCATGGGCACTGTGAGAGGGACTTTAAATTCACAGTGCTTATGGGCAACTTCAAAACACAGCAAGAGAGAAAAGAATGGGAAGTTAAATTCATGTTAAAATTTAATACATTATAACATGGCTTGAATAGAGACAAGAGTTTTATAGCCAGGTATGAGGACAGTTTGCATCTCTCAGACTGACACAGATAGCCTGTCTACAGACCCATATTGTTTTGGGTACAACACCCTAGTACTAAAACCTCATCACAGACTTCAAAGGACTTTGTTGGACAGTTATCTTATCCAAAGATCTTGACCATACATTGTTCTTTTCTCTCTTGTTAAATTAATCTTAGCCTGAATGAACCTATTAATTTTTTACATTTAAGATTTTTCATTTAAAGATTTACCAATGTTGTTTCTTGTCCTAGTGTGTGGATATAAACACAGGGAACTTCAGTTTCTGTATTACATCTTCTGTATTACATTTTCTCTACATTCATAATGGCTAACACGGTACAACACCCTAGTACTATAGAGCATTTCAAAAAATTCAGCAAGTTGAAGATTTTTTTTTTTCTGGTTTCATTGTGAGTAATTGATAATACACCACAAATACTTGTGCAAATCTTGTTTTTTTGGGGGGGTTCTATTTGACTAATGCTTTCTGAATGGTAACCTGATATAAAATTTAATTGTACATCGATATTTGCACAAAAAGCATTTCTAAAATCTCAAATATGAATTGAGGCTGTGTGCCAAATAGTATTGACTTTGGGAAACCATGCAGTCAAAATAATTCTCGTTTTATTGAGCATACAAACTCACTTGCACTATGAAACTTTTTTTAAAGAGAACAAAATGTACACTTTCAGAAAAGCCAATGAATTATTACCAGAATTGTAGTATAACCTTTAAAGAGACTGGTAGACTGGTAATAAAATCTTGCAGATTCTCCTGCCTTGATCTGATTGATGGCAATGGCATATGGTGGTTGTAATAACTCTAATGGACATCCAGCAGGTGCTTTGTTTCTATTGCATACTGTAATAGGCATGCACCTATGTAACTCTTCACAAATTAATCAATTTAGTGGTTCTAATAATTCACACATGACCTGTGAAGAAATAATCATAAGTCCAAAATAAAACATACCTACAAATTTCAAATAGGATGAAAAGTAACCATATCACGAGTGCTTGGATTGTCAGCTATGGTATTTGTAGATATGATTAATTCAACTAAATTGTTTGGTTCCAAAATCTGTCCTGATGAAAGATGGGTTCTGTTTCCAAAACCTGTTCCTCCTTCTCAAACTGTTAAATTTTCATCTCCTACTCTGTAAAAAATCATACTTACTTACACTAACAAACAAATCCCATTTTGGGTGTTTCACATTTTTCACAAGTCATTTTGATTTTATTTTAAACAAACAAAAGTTTTATGATCTGTAAAAATAACACATGGGTTCTCAGAACTCTCTACCCATGGCTTTCATTTTTCTATTCCCAATTAAATAGTTATTAGATCTAACTTTTCAGTCTCATAGTTCTGTTCTGCAGAGGGGTACTGAATGTTTCTAAAAGGCACATGTTGGTAATATCCCCATATTTGGAAAAGTGTATGAAACAATGGCTAAAACCCACAACTTCACATTCAAATGGCAAGTTTATAGCAGGGTGTCTTAGCATGAGTGCTGTAGCTTGTAATTTGGAGAAAGCGTTTGGTGCCTATGAGGTTTAATGAAACATCTGTGAAATTTTATGAGTGAGGGTAATGATGAGAGAAACCTATTATGAGAGAATAAAAACAGGACTTATTTATGTAGCACATTTTCATACAAACAACGTAGGTCAAAGTGCTTTACAACATGTCAAAGATAAAGTTACAAGAAAAGAAAAACAAATACGATTAGACAAGAATATCAATGAATATGTAACAATGAAAAAACAAATTAATCTATACAATCTTATAAAGCACATATATAACTAGTACAAGAGTAGCATCCTTATAGACAGGTGATAAGGTCAGATGGCCAGAAGGACAGAAAAAACAAAGGTTCCAATGACAAATAACCACACAGCCCCTACTGGGCATTCTACCTAACGTAAATGTTCTTAAATTATTCCTCTTTGTTTCCAGGCTTCATCTGAGAGGATTCAATGAAGTCCATCTCTTGGACAGCTGGGGCACTCACCTTCATTCCATTATTAAAGATGGCTGCACAGTGCCTTCGATCAAGTGGTGGTGGCACAAAATGCTGCCATAGAAGAATGATAAGATAAAAGAGAAAAGTAGAGATTAGTAAAGATTGCAAATTCCTAAATAATATGATAATTCTGTGCTTATATAGTCTATTAGTAGTACAACTAAAATATAGCTATGAGGAAGCCAAATTAAAATAATGTTTTTTTTACAGTTTTTAAAATCTTCCCTAGCATTATCCATTCATCCATTTATCCATTATCCAACCCGCAATATCCTAACTACAAGGTCACGGGGGTCTGCTGGAGCCAATCCCAGCCAACACAGGGCACAAGGCAGGAAACAAACCCTGGGCAAGGTGCCAACCCACCGCAGTCCCTAGTATTAGCCTGGCGAATTTCTATTGGTAAGCTATTGCAGATTTTAGGTGCATAACAGCAAAAGGCTGCCTCACCATTTCTTTTAAGCTTGGATCTTGGAATTATAAGCAGACCACCATTAGAAGGTCTAAGGTTAAGACTTGCAGTGTTAAGGCTTTATACACCATTAGGAGTATTTTAAAGCCAATTCTAAATGACACAGGTAACCAATGTAACAACAATAAAACTGGTGAGATGTGCTCAGATTTTCTTTTTCTAGTTAAGATTCTTGCTACTGCATTCTGCACTAACTGTAACTGATTGAAGTCTTTGTTAGGTAGTCCAGTTAGGAGGGCATTACAGCAATCTAGTTGACTAAAAACAAAAGCGTAAATTCCTTTTTCAGCATCTTGAATGTTATAAGAGGTCTAATTTTTGCTTTATTTCTACAAATGCAGTCCTAGTAATATGTTTAATATATTTACAGTTTAGAACAAGTGTTAATGACTGCCCCTAAATTCTTTACCACTGCCTTGACTTTTAAACCTAAATGATTAAGTGTATTTCTAATACCCTTGCTATTTCCATATTTGCCAATCTCTAAGATTTCTATTTTTCCTTATTTAGTTTGAGAAAGTTACTACTTATCCATTCAGAAATACTGCTAAGGAATTGGATCAGAGAGCCAAGAGTGTCAGGGTCATCAAATGCTATCAATATGTAAAGCTGTGTGTCATCTGCTTAGCTGTGGTAGTTCATGTTATGCCTTGAGATAATGTGACCGAATGGAAGCATGTAGATTGAAAAAAGCAGCACACCCAGAATAGAATCCTTATGGTATACCATATACAACATCATGGATCTCTAAAGTACAATTAAAACAACTAACTGAGAATTTTCTACATCTATACTAATAAAAGGCAAAGCCCTCACTGACTCATCACTAATTCTCCAACTTCCCGTGTAGGTAGAAGGCTGAAATTCGGCAGGCTCATTCCTTACAGCTTCCTTACAAAAGTTGGGCAGGTTTCATTTTGAAATTCTACGCGTAATGGTCATAACTGGAAGCTATTTTTCTCCATATACTGTAATGGAGTTGAGCTCGAAAGCCGTGGGGGAGGCGAAGTTTCGTGTGACATCATCACGCTTCCCACGTAATCACGTGAACTGACTTTCAACGCAGTACATAGAAAACCAAGAAGAGTTCTAAAAAGCGCTGAAGAAAACATGCATTATATAATTGAGAAGGCAGCGAAGCAATAAGAAGTGAGCGAGTGACATATACAACCATATTCATGCTGCTACTTCGGAAACAAAGAACGGTGTAAACCTAAAGTTTAAATTAAGTTCATAGACAGGCTGCCGCTGGCGTTTGTCATATGAGAGTTGTTAATGAGAGGACGCAGGATATAAACGAGAGTTATGATCACTTTGTAACTAAGTTAAAATTGTAGGTGAAGGGCTGTGCTTATGCAAATTCTGAGAGACTGTGTTTGTGGGGGAGTGACAGTTAAGGCGGGTGGGGGAGTCATGTCATCATCTCCCCTCCCATTCACCTTATTTCGCTGTGACTTTGTGACACTGCCACCAAATACTCACAGAAAAATCCACAAGTAAATACACACGCTGTCTCTAGAGTTTCTCCGCACTGAATCCTCCAGGCACTACTTACAAAAGGTTACATTGACAATCGTGTTACGTTATTTTTAAAATGTTTCCTTTTCTTAGCACAAGCACAACTGAGAAACTTCGATGCCGGTGCTCCATAATGCGTTAAAAAATCACGCATTTAATCACACTTTGCATTATAAACAAAGGGGAACTTCTGTGAATGCATGATTTCCTGGTACACCGATTACACTGATCAGCGCTTCCCGATTCATTTTACCCTCGCACCCCCTTGGTTTGAGAAGAAGTATGAAAAAATATGAGGTTAACACAGAAAAACAGATCACCAATTGAAGCTTTATGAATAATCGATTAAGCCATCAATAATTGTTTTGGTAAAGCCATACTCAGTGTAATCCTCCTTCCATTTTATAATTTTTTCGCCACTAGCCATGATTAAATGAACGGTAAAAAAGTAAGAGCGAAGCGAGGGTGACTTATTCAGGCAGGCAGGCGACAGCTCAATAGCTCGAATTTGGATATAAGTAGGTTCTATTTAGTCGCCAGAAATATCTTTGGTAGGAATGGAAGTTGAATTTAGTCTTTAAATTTCTATGGTAAAGAAAAAGTTATGCAATGATGACTAAATTTAACTAGATAAAGTCAAAACTTGTATATATAATGTCATTCCTGAATATATAAAGTCAAAACTTGATTATATAAAGTCACTGTCGGAATAAATAAAGTCAAAACTTGAATATATAAAGTCAGCATCGGTATATATAAAGTCAAAACTTGTTTCTCAATATATAAAGTCAAATCTTGAATATATAAAGTCAGCGTCGGAATATACAAAGTCAGCGCTGGAATATCCATCCATTTCCCAACCCGTTGAATCCGACCACAGGGTCACGGGGGTCTGCTGGAGCCAATCCCAGCCAACACTGGGCGCAAGGCAGGAACCAATCCTGGGCAGGGCACATGCATCATTTTCAAAAGGAACAGTGTTTTTATAACTTAGTTTTCTGAATATGTTTTTGTTAACTTAGTTCAGTTCAGAGTCGTTTCAATCAATATACAGTGCATCCAGAAAGTATTCACAGCGCATCACTTTTTCCACATCTTGTTATGTTACAGCCTTATTCCAAAATGGATTAAATTAATTTTTTTCCACAGAATTCTACACACAACACCCCATAATGAGAACGTGAAAAAGGTTTACTTGAGATTTTTGCAGATTTATTAAAAATAAAAAAATTGAGAAAGCACATGAACATAAGTATTCACAGCCTTTAAAATGAAGCTTAAAATTGAGCTCAGGTGCTTCCTGTGTCCCCTGATCATCCTTAAGATGTTTCTGTAGCTTAATTGGAGTCCACCTGTGGTAAATTCAGTTGATTGGACATGATTTGGAAAGGCACACACCTGTCTATATAAGGTCCCACAGTTGACAGCTCATGTCAGAGCACAAACCAAGCATGAAGTCAAAGAAATTGTCTGTAGACCTCCGAGACAGGATTGTCTCGAGGCACAAATCTGGGGAAGGTTACAGAAAAAGTTCTGCTGCTTTGAAGGTCCCAATGAGCACAGTGGACTCCATCATCCGTAAGCGGAAGAAGTTCGAAACCACCAGGACTCTTCCTAGAGCTGGCCGGTCATCTAAACTGAGCAATCGGGGGAGAAGGGCCTTAGTCAGGGAGGTGACCAAGAACCCGATGGTCACTCTGTCAGAGCTCCAGAGGTCCTCTGTGGAGAGAGGAGAACCTTCCAGAAGGACAACCATCTCTGCAGCAATCCACCATTCAGGCCTGTATGGTAGAGTGACCGGACAGAAGCCACTCCTTAGTAAAAGGCACATGGCAGCTTGCCTGGAGTTTGCCAAAAGGCACCTGAAGGACTCTCAGACCATGAGAAATAAAATTCTCTGGTCTGATGACACAAAGATTGAACTCTTTGGTGTGAATGCCAGGCGTTACGTTTGGAGGAAACCAGGCACCGCTCATCACCAGGCCAATACCATCCCTACAGGGAAGCATGGTGGTGGCAGCATCATGCTATGGGGATGTTTTTCAGTGGCAGGAACTGGGAGACTAGTCAGGATAAAAGGAAAGATGACTGCTGCAGTGTACGGAGACATCCTGGATGAAAACCTACTCCAGAGCGCTCTTGACCTCAGACTGGGGCGACAGTTCATCTTTCAGCAGGACGACGACCCTAAGCACACAGCCAAGATATCAAAGGAGTGGCTTCAGGACAACTCTGTGAATGTCCTTGAGTGGCCCAGCCAGAGCCCAGACTTCTCTGGAGAGATCTTAAAATGGCTGTGCACCAACGCTTCCCATTCAACCTGATGGAGCTTGAGCGGTGCTGCTAAGAGGAATGGGCGAAACTGTCCAAGGATAGGCGTGCCAAGCTTGTGGCATCATATTCAAAAAGACTTGAGGATGTAATTGCTGCCAAAGGTGCATCGACAAAGTATTGAGCAAAGGCTGTGAATGCTTATGTACATGTGATTTCTCAGTTTTTTTTATTTTTAATAAATTTTCAAAAACCTCAAGTAAACTATTTTTACGTTGTCATTATGGGGTGTTGTGTGTAGAATTCTGAGGAAAAAAATGAATTTAATCCATTTTGGAATAAGGCTGTAACATAACAAAATGTGGAAAAAGTGATGCGCTGGGAATACTTTCCGGATGCACTGTATATTATTTCAGCCAAGAGAAGGAATAAACTGATCACCCAAATTTTTGCTTCTGGAAATGTATTTTGTGAAAGATTCTAACTGCGGCTACTGAAACCATGTGCAGAGCAAATATTTGTGCAGGCTGACAAAGTGCAAAGGACATGTGCAGACTACAAAATCCTTAACAATAACCCGATTTAGGGTTTATAAGGCCACATAATCAGATTATTCACAAAGAAATCTACCTGTGCTGATTAATTTTAAATAAACTGTATTATTATCTCTTATATATATTTCTCTTCTGGTTCGTCCTGCTTCCACTTCAAAACCGGTCCCACCCACACGCAGCCGACATGGCATTTCTCAATTCCTATTCGTCCTCTTCCAAACCCTTCCCCACACTGCCTCCCATACACCTTGCTATTTTTGTTATACTGTGACGGTTGTTTCCTAAGCTTTTGTTATCAAATGAACGACAGTATCTTCTCTGTCAACGGGTTTTTGTACAATGTCATCTCTATTCCGGAATCTGGCAATTGCCTGTTCCTATCAGTGGGTTATTTCTTGACACAAACAGTTGACGAAGGCAATGCACCGTTTTCCGTTCCTATTCTTACACCGCCGTATGCTACGGCAGGCGTTGGCTATCTAGTTATTAGTATTATTAGTTTTCTGAGTGGCAAATGACCTGATTTCTCTATTCCGAATAAGTGTTTACATAGAATTTTAGAAATCAGATTTTTGTGCATAATCACATAATTGTAGAGCATTTAAACATGCTATTTGTTACTTGCATGCTTATTTTGTGGTAGGACAGTCTGGACATCATCCTGGCAGGAGCAGGGGCAGAGTAGTACCCATTATGCAAGTTCAACACAATGAACCAATCAGGCAGATAGTCACACATCATTTAACATCTTTTTATTTCATACGATGCTTTTCCAGAAAGCACTTTATAACACAGTAAGAACAAATATTTTAGTTCAGAAAATCAATATAAAATTAAGGCAAATAACAGCTGACTTTACAATTGTGCTCAGCCAGCTACTGTAATGTGGGGAATGTGAGCAATCAATTTGAATTTGCCATACCACATACTCTGTTGATATACATTAATACCATTTGTATCAGATTTGTTATTATTTTGAGGTAGTTGTGCTAGAATTATTTATATATAATAGATCCAAATGGAAAAGATCCCAAAAGTTATCTAAATTAATCTCTACAGTAAGTACCTGCATTCCTGTTTAACAAGACCATCAAAATGAAAATGGACTTTAAACAATTCTTGGTGTGTTTTGTATTCACATTTAAAGCATGTATTGGGGTTGTGTCATACAAATTGACTTTTCCAGTGATTTTTAGCTGCAGCCTTTATGTACATTATTGTAGTAAATAGGAGGCACTCAGTGGCATGCTCCTGTGAAGATCGGTCATGTAGTGTGACATACCCAGTGACTCTCTCCAACTGGTCTGTGATTTGCGCCAATCCTTCTATATAAAAGCGGTCAGGATTGTCCTTCCGTCCCGTGAGTGCTATGCAGGCGCGGAGTTTAACACACGCCCCGTCCATTTTGCAATGCATGATGGGATATGTAGTTTCGTTTTTCCAGGTAAAAGATGATTTTCTACTCCAAACTGTGCAATATCTTCTTCTTCTTTCTTACTATATAAAAGCAGTCGGGATTGTCCTTCCGTCCCGTGAGTGGAAAGCGTAGCGGTATTCCGCTTATCACAGACTTATTACTACCAGCTTGCGGTACAAAGCGACATGATGTGAGCAGAGTTCTGGTGCTCCCATCGTTCCCTTGCTTTTGTGCGTGATGCGCTGGAAAAATAGACAAAATTATGTCTCTAGAAATAATTAATGTTGATGGAGTACAAATGCCTCACTGTGTAGTAAATATCAGGGGGGTTCAAAAGGGCGACCTCGATATAGATAAAACGTTTAAATTTCATCACAAAAATAACACGATAACTACGAGTATTAAAGTAATACCGCTCAAATGCAATATAACCAAATTAATGAGTTTGTATAAAATATCAAATTGATCTACATATTGAATTGCCTTAAGAAGTGATCAACTTAAAAGTCGGTCGCCTTAAAAGGCGGGTCAGCCTAGTAAATAAATAATTGTAGGGGCAGGCTCTGTGTGCGTGAGAGCTGACAACTAATGAATACTCATCCTGAAGTAAAATGAATACAATGCACCAACAAAGAAAAATGAAAAAGGTTGTTTGGACCTCACAGACAGAAGAGAATGTCATCTGTGTGATGTTTTATGTTTTATGTACAATGACAGAATAGAAAAAAAGAAAAAAAAAGTCTGAGATTATTGTCATTGTATTGTATTGCATTGGCTGTATTGTATTGGGGTGAACACGACTGTGCTGCAGGGTGAGCATGCATTTGTTAAATTTGATATGCCCAGTAATTTCTAGTCAGGTAAATTTATATGGTCCAGTGATGAGATCAGCAATTGTATTTCACTGGTCTGACATACTCAATGACTAGAAACTGAAGTTATGGAACATTGGCTTTAGATAAACTTCCACTAGTAAGAAGAAAACATTTCTTGTAATCTACTATGTATTCAGAGAATAAGTAAGATCTTGCTATGCCTGCTCTATTCACTGCTCTATTAGGTAGATTGCCCAGAGGGGACTGGGCGGTCTCTTGGTCTGGAATCCCTGCAGATTTTATATTTTTTCTCCAGCCGTCTGGAGTTTTTTTGGTTTTTTTTTGTTTTTTCTGTCCACCCTGGCCATCGGACCTTACTTATTCTATGTTAATTAATGTTGACTTGTTTTTATGTTTTTATTGTGTCTTCTATTTTTCTATTCTTCATTTTGTAAAGCACTTTGAGCTACATTTTTTTTGTATGAAAATGTGCTATATAAATAAATGTTGTTGTTGTTGTTGTTCACTGCATGCCAGGTCTGAACCTGTATAAACTAAAAGCAAGGGGTTTCTACATGCTTTTTAGTTATAAGCTCCTACTCTGCAAGGACAAAAAAACAAATTTTCCCTGCCCAGGACTATGAGTGAAATGCTGAGTTGGTAGACGTTTTAAAGACTAAAAGTTGTGCCTAGCCAGGATAGGTCAAAGGGTATGAGACCTGAACATGATAGGGAAGTTGGCTCCTACAATACAACATCTCATTAGTCCAATAGGTGCAGCAGGGAAGCCAAAGGCTGGTGTAAATTTAGAGTAATACAAAAACCCAGTGTGTTTCTTGTGCCATCAGTTCCATCCAGAGAACATGTCAAATAAGAGACAGACCAGCTCACAACATAACCAAGATTAAAGAGCCACCTGGCCATCTATGAAACTTAGGGTGCCTAGACTCCTAGCAAGCTGCATCTCTGTGACAGGATGTTAAATGTAAACATATTAGGATAAGTAATAAATGATTAGGACATTCAAGTCCACATAGTAAAAGAGTATGTAGCCATTTACTAAGTGAATGACATTTGCCATGTCTACAGTGTTTTTTTTACTTGTCTTGCCTCTTTCTTCCAACTTTAATCAGCACCATTCATATAGATGCACCGTCCTGTTTTCTTTTAATTTTTTATAAAAGGTGAGATAAGGAATGGGTAAGATACATTTTATTGGGCAAGGGTTTGCTTGGCCTTCAAAATGTCCTGGACTTTCTATCTAGAGCACATAGACTTAGTGAATACTGTTGGAGCAGAAAATGCACAGATTCAGAATGTTAGAGAAGGGCTACTAAAATGGAATTGTACTGTAGGTCTCTTAGGAAGAGCTTAGAAAAAATGTACTAACAAATATTATTATCCAGCAGGTGAACAAAGAGAGCATTGAGGTTCAAAAGGCTACAAATCAGTTAACTTACAGTGCAGTATGACTGAGTGCTCTCTTCACACCAATAACATTAATAAGTGACATTACAGTTTGTGACTAGTCCAGACTGACTAACTAGGAAACCTCTATTCCATGATACTGTTTATTTGGAAGTAGCCATTATATACACACATCATTTATTACACCATTAGTTGCTTTATTATTGTTGAGAACTGGTTTTTTTTTGTCACATAATCTCTGATCCAGCACAGTTGTTCTAAACTTTTAGAATAAATCCAGTAAGGTCATGACAGCAGTACTGTTGCTATAACCCTAAATAGCATGATGTGGGAATTATAAAAAAGTCACCTCATAGAATTTTAGAGCTAAATGAAAAAATGAACCAAGCACTTTTAGTATTTAGAGCTCATTGTAGTGCTGATTGCTTATTAAGTTGAACTCTTTTTTTGCCCAGGAGTCTCTAGTAGAATGGAACTCCAATTGGCAGGGCTATTGTTTTAGCTGTTAGAAATCTAGTCTAACAGTGTGAATAATAAATGTTTAGACAGTACTGAAGATTCCTGCAAACCATGAAGGTACATTTCTCTAGTTAACTTTATTCTAAGGAGCTTTACAAATACAAGTCTTTTTTTTCTTTGGAGCTGGAGCCATGTCAGTTCAAAACACTTCTTTTTATTATTGTGACTGTTCTTCAATGTATGGTGAAAGCCTTTACTAAACTTAGAAAGTCAGATTACATTAACTGTTGTTAAACATTACAGAGAGAATAAATATGAATAAATAATGATACCAATTTTAAAACATACTCAAAAAAGATGAAGAATCTTCATAACAACTCATAAACAATAGACTGATCTGTAAAACAGCTCAAAATCTATCACTGGCCAAAATATTCAAATTGTTCATGTGTACTTTATATCTCTATTCCTTAAACAAAGGCAACTTGATCATAGGTAAAGAACTTTAGATTCTTCCAGTCAATTTAACTTATGACTACTGCACACTGTAATATGTTTTCAAAGAAATATAATGTCATTTAGATTCCAGAATAAAATTATTCATCCATTATGTGAATCAAAATAGAGCAGAACCAATAATGCTAAAACTACACATTGCTGGGATAGTTTAATAGTAAATATTTTGAAAATGTTCAGCATAACATTCTTTTTCTACTACTAATGACATTACTCACAAACAAACCTTTATGAAAGTTTACTAGGAGCCCAGTCTACAGATTTCAGGGAAGCATCTGAAAGTACAGTTTCTGAATGTCATGTTATCACCAAGGAGTGTTTGGTTTGCAATTATTTATTTATTTTTCTTTCAGGAAGCAGTAAAGGACCCAAAGCCTTTCTGACTCATGCCTTTGAAGTCCTTGCATGAAGTGACACCCTGTTGTGTCCTGGGGGAAGGCTATCAAAAGTTGACCTTTTGCATGTACCTTTGTACTGTGAGTATTAAGGCTGGCTGTTCAGCTAGATCTGAAAAACACAGAAGATAATCATTTACATGTTTCAAATTCCAAGAAATGATTCACTGTGTGATCTTTAAAAAAGAAAAACATAATAATTTATCTCATTTTGCAACAAGTCAGGAACTAGGAGATATAGATCACTTGCTTCGTGTTAAGTCACAGCTCAATTTGTTATGAACTATTATGAACATGGAAACTGATGGAATGCTTAAAGGTCCTCTCTTATCTGTTGAGTGGAGATTGTGTTCTTATCTATCTATCTATCTATCTATCTATCTATCTATCTATCTATCTATCTATCTATCTATCTATCTACTGTATATATCTGCATTCACATACATTTGATTTGTCTATTGTTCCATGTTTATTTCTATCTGCCAATCTATCTATGAGTAGCTCATCTTTATCAATCTATCTATTGTCTATTTACAAGTTCACTATCTACATATATAGTATGTTGAAATGATTAGGAAAAGGGTTAATTCCTTTTGCACTTCTCCATGTCAGTCTCTGCAACTGTGTTTTTATATTTTGTTTTGCCATATGAGCATCTATGCCACACTTGGAACATATTTTCAATGTTTTTCCAGAAAATATTATGGTAGAGTATACTGTGTGAGGGTTTACATAAAATAAATATTAGATTAATGACTGACTAACCAGCAGAAAATGAACCAGTAAAACCACAATGACATGACATTTGACTTCCTATATTTACATAGGACACGTACAACACCGCAGTACAACAGACATACAAGACACCGAAATGTACCGCTACTATATTTATGGGCAAAGATATTTCTGTTTGGGAAAATTAACAGCTTCTATAACATTACCTTTACCATTTGGTGTTTATATAGCACCTCAGTGTCACTTTGGAAAACATCTGTGCAAGATGAATAATTTCCTGATGGAGATCTTAACAGTTCACGAACGTTGAAGGAAATAGACACATGCAACTGCCAGGGGGGCTCAACATTTCTTTTCTGTTTCTCAAAGCCTCTAAGCTGGTTGTATCTGTATTCCTGAATTGTGCAGAATTCTAAATTGATTCATTAAGTGCAATATTAATTTTTAAGGGGTTAAATTGTCCCATTCATATCTGAAACAGATTTTCATTGAGTGACTAAGAGATTTTGACAGGTTACTTAAGCTGTCTGTACCCCAAATTAAAGAATTTACATTACTGAAAAGAAAGTAATAGTCAGAATGTTAGGATTCTTGGAAAAAGTGCTACAAAAAGGCTAACTACTTGGCCCCAGTACTGCAATTTGCATATGCCACAATTAAGCCTGTGAAGCAGATATTTTAATAAGACCAAAATAAATTAACTTTTTCTGTAGAACTTTAACACCACACTAACAAAAAAAAAATTAAAATAGTATTTAATCTACTGAGGTATCCTCTTTAATAAAACCCCTGTGTGTGTCCAGGTGTCCATGTGTGTGTCTTCTGGTGAAGTGCGCATGCGCGGGGCCACACGGTACGTGTTCAGTCTCTTCCTGTGCATTCCCTGTGTGTGCAGAGAGAGACACACACACGCAAAGAGACAGACACAGGTGCGTGACAGACACACAAAGAGACAGACACACACAAAGGCGCATGCGCGACAGACATACACACACAGGCGCGGCCGTGACACACACACACAGGCGCGCGTGAGACACACACACACACACAGGCGCGCGCGAGACACACACACACAGGCACGTGCGCGACAGACAAACACACACAGGCGCACGTGAGACAGACACACACACACAGGCGTGAGAGAGGCAGACAGACACACACGCACACACACACAGGCGAGAGACACACACACACACACAGACACAGATGCGCTTTTAAGAAAGACGCACACAAGCAGGCCCGCGAGAGAGACACACACACACAGGGGCGCGCGTGCATTGTTGCAATGTTACTTTTCTTGGTTGTTTATTAAATTACGGATTTTTCAAATGTTCGTTTTTTTTCCCTATGCTTAAAACTCATTAAAAAAGTGTTTTTAGCAAGCGGGTCGTAAGGCTATAGCACGAACTCTTGCAGTGTTAGTTTTCTCTGTTGTTCAAGGTTTTCTTAGTGTTATTCAATGTTTTTACATTTAGTTTACTATTACGCTGTGCATTTAATGGTATAAATAACTATATTTGTGCTTAAAAACTTAAAAAAATATTTATTTACATACAGTTCATACAGTCTGGGACGGATTAATTGTATTTACATACAATCCTATGGGGGAAATTACTTCAGTTCACGACCAAATCAGGTTACAACCAGAGTTTTGAAACGAATTATGACCGTGAACCGAGTTTCCGCTGTATTACTGTCAGACAAAATTACAAGCATTTTACGGAAATATAAACCAGTATTACTGAGAGAGAAAATTAAATGCACACAATACAGTGACGCATATTACAGCCACATACAAGGTCCCTTGCCATTTAATATAGACTGTTCCTACTAATGTTTATGCACTACTGTTCTAGCGCCCATTATTGTAACGGGCTTAATGTCTAGTCTTAAGATAAACATTGATAAGCCCAGAAAAATTTTAAGTTTGTTGTTGTTCCATATTTATGATACATCTTATTTTTGTGCATTTTATTATTTATGCACCACAATTGATATGGTATTTGACTGTGATTCAACATGTCATTGACATCACAGTAAATATGGCTGTAAAGCAAAAAGAAAATATCCTTCAGTTGGATAAAATGTAAATCACTAGCTGTAGTTACAGTGGTTTCCCTTTTCAAGTAGGTCTAGTAAGGTTTGGTTTGGTTTTACAATCTGTTTTTCACTTTGATTTTAAATCTTAATTTTGGTTTCCTCCATTGACTTGTTTGTGCAATATACTGTAATTTTGATCTCCTAGTTTTGACCTTTCACCCGGCACCAACATTATCTTCTGATCCTTCTCTTTTCCTTTCAAAAATCTTACAAAAATCCCAGAGACTCCAGGACCAGGGTTTCCACTGTCCAGCCCAGAAAAGGCTCACCCAAGTCAGCCAGTCCTTAGACTCCTACTTACATGCTATGGCCTAAGCAGACTTACAGTTAGGCAAATGTTAGAAATGAAGGGACTATGTTAAAAAAAATGTTTTAGTTCCCTCACATTTTTATGTAATCATTTTGTTCACCCCACTGAATTAAAGCTGAAAGTCTGCACTTCAACTGCATCTGAGTTATTTCATTTAAAATTTATTGTGGTAATGTACAGAACCAAAATTAGAAAAAAGATGTCTCTGTCCAAATATTTATGGACCTAACTGTATAAATGAGGAACTGGCATTAAAATATATCCCCAAAATGCCTCACAAGGTTGGGAAACTGTCAAACTCTGGATATTAGACATAATGCCCATAAATAATATTTATAAAATGAAGATTTTTTAACAAAATAGGAAAATAGAGGAAAATGTTCCAAAGAGAAAAAAAGGAATTGTCATAAGTCAATCCAAGGCGAGTAATTCCAAAAACTATCTAATGGCATATCCCAAAAAAACAAGCGAGAAATTCACACAACACACAATAAATTCTAATAGTAATGCTCACAAAACCCCTTATGCAAATTCAGTATTCCACTGCTGACTTCCAAGGCCAGAAGAAGGACTCAGCAGCAATGACATCAGAATGACACCACCTAATGAGTTCTACCCACAGAATACAAGGAACATAAGAACATTTAAAAAGACTGTGAATAAACATAAAATCACAAACCATCTTAACAGAAATTATATAAAATATCAAAAGTAATATATTAAGAATAATAAAAACAACAATAAAGCTAAAAATACCTAAAACAATGTATGCTGACACATAGCACTTAAGCAACTAAACTTTCAATTGCATGGTGTCTTTTGCAGTGAACAAAATAACTTTCAATCCCAAGCAATGCAAAATGAGTTTGTTTAAATTCTCTAATGAAGAAAAATAATCAATGTTTTCACATTACGTCATTTTTGTTCATTTGGATGTGCACAGCTGTATTATTTTGTGTCTGCCATTATAGGAGCACATATAGTACATCATTGATATTATACACATTTTAGCTTTTCTGACTACATTTTAAAATCTATTTAATATTGCATATTATATTCAGAATCTGCTTTTATCATATATTTTCCATCTGGTTAAACTGAAAAGGTGCTGAATCTTTTATTAGAAATTTTTTTTTTTTATAATTTATTTTATTTTTATATATAGAGGACTTTAGTTGGAACAATTCCCAAGTAGGGTAGCAGAAGGTGTCACATAAAGCACCTTCAGATCCTGACCCAATGGCATTTTGTAAATGTGTATGTAAAGAGGAGTTCATGAACTATGTTGGGTCAAAGGGCAGAAGCTCATCAAAATGTTTTACTTCTTTTCTTTTCATCTTGTTATACGTAGGTGAAACTGGGTTCTCTTTGCCTGAGTAGAACTCCCCACTGGGCAGCCGGGATGAAAACTCAGGTCAGCACCTCATAAAGAGTGAGTCAGTTGAGCCACAGGGAGCTCCTTCAACTTAAGTGAATAATCAAGCTTCTGAGTGTGAGTGTATCTCTTCTCCACAGCAGGCTTGTTCCACTTCACCTCTGCTACATACAGACATACTGTGCCACAAACTATACAATTACATATGAGACTACTTAGAAAATTGCATTTGAGCATTACATATTATATACTGTATTATTGAACATAACATCAGGCACCATGCACAAAGTAGACTAGGATGAAGTGTCAGTTCATCACAGGGTCCATTTACCCTAATTTGAGGCCTATTTAGAATCATCAGATACCCTAACATATACATCTTTAGGATGTTGGAGAAAATCCTGCACATATTGGATATAAACCCATATGAAGCAGTGGCAGACATGGCACCACTAAAGCTTTGCAAAGATGAAGATATCCTTTCAAAATTGATTTCCAGGCAAGAAGAAAACTTATCAGGGAGGTTTCCAAGAGTCAAACAGCAGCCTTTTCAAGATGTGCAGGAACTGATGAAAAAGAACAGAAACTTTCCATTCCCTGCATATTATAACAATTTTGAAAATTCTCCATAATTCTGAATTGTGGAATGCAGAGGCAAGAAAGAAAGTATTTCAGCACAATAAAAAAAAATCCATTATTAAAGAAACGTTTTTTAAAATCACAAAATGTATGTCATTATAACAATTGTCCCCAATAGTTCTGCAAATTTTTTAAAGAGCCATTACCCAAAATATAAATGCTAGTAATTCTAAACTTTTATGATGCAAGAAAGAATTCATCTTTGACTGCATCCATTTTTTAACTTGATTATTTATTTCAGGGTCACAATAAACCCTGTCCTGGTAATATTAGGCACAAGGATGCTTGCAGGAATTTAAATTGTGTTTTTGCATAAAACATTAAGGGCATCTTTACGGCATTAAGAACATACTTACAAATATATTTTATTAAAATTTAAATGAATGACAAATTGAAACATATTTCTCAAAAACGAAGAAAACAGAATAGAATACACCTAACCCACTACTGAGTTGCACGGAGCTAAAGCCTAATCCAGCAACATTGAGCACAGAGCATGAACTAGCCTAGAATAGAGTACAATCCTTTGCTGGTTTCACACACACACACCTAAACTCACTTGGGACTAATTTACAACCATCGGTTCCCCTAAGACGCATTTGTTTGGGGTGTTGATGAAAAAATCTACACAAGAAGAATGTGCGACTCCACACAGTTAGGGACTGGTTCAGGATTCTAACCTAAAACATTACATGCATGCTTCAGCAGTGCTAACCATTGCACCACCATAAAGAAACAACATACCTTTTTGTAAGCACTCCTGCTGTGACGTTTGATGATATATGTTACGTTTTAAACATGGTGGATATGCATTCTTCCAAAGCAAAAGCACCTACAATAAAAAGAAATTAAGTCCTAGTTAGATCAGGGAGGAATAACTAGTACAAAACAAAGCATGAAATAAATGACCAGACTGCTCTGACCTTAAAAAACAGTTTTATGAAATAATGACCAGCACTCAATCAAAATAAAGAGTTCATTCAGTATGAGATATGTCTATCCATTCATTTCCTGGACCCACCTAATTAATTTCAGGGATGTGGAGAGCCAAAGCATATCCAGAAAGCACCCGGCATTATCAAGAATGAACTCTTGTCAAATGTATAGCAGTATCAGAGACATCTTTGATAGCAATAAGTAGTCAATGTTAATTTATTATACAGGGTGGTCCAAATCTAATTATGCAACTCTTAATGAATTGCAGGAAAACAATACAATTTCGGGTGATTGGCGTTACCAGTCCAGGCAAACATTTTGTTTGGTTGATTGTGTTCCTGTACACTGCAGGCAGTCCAGATTCCTCCAACATCCTGTGCTGCACATTGTTATAACGTAATGAAAATTGCATAATTAAATCTGGACCACCCTATAGTAGTACCTGTCAATTTCTGAATGCTATTACATATTACTTCAGAAAACATTCGACAAAGAGTCATACAAGACACACTGCTCTCAGCAAACACATTTATTGACTTGCTAGTTAATATTTATTGTCTATAGTGCCTTACACACTGAATCTGAATGGACACTTCCCTAAATAAGAATAACACAACCAGATATAAGATTTTTAAACCCGCTTAATCTAACATACCTTCATGAGGGGCTGGAGACTTCACCAGCAACAAGATAGGCAACAGTCCTGAATGAGGTGCCAGTTCATCACAGTCCACATGCCCAATTTGGTGCTAATTTAGAACAGCCAAATAGCCTAAGATGGACAATGTTTGAAATGTGGTGGAAAATAACAGCTCCCTAAGAAAGACCCATGCAATATAAATAAAAATAAATTATTATTATTATTATTATTATTATTGACACAATATATAGACAAAGAGTTATTTTCTAGCTGCAGAAAAAAATCTCAAGTCCCATGTCTCTTGCAGAATGTAACAGGTTTTCCCAAAGGATTTTTCTGTACAATTGATGACTCCTTTTGCTGATACAGATCTTTCATGTCAAAACACGAATATCTCCATAGTACACTAATACTACTACTTTGCTTCATGCAGTATAATGTGCAATGTTACGAAAAAAAGAGTGTTGCATAGTTTTGAGAATGAAGAGATCAGACCACAGTCTTCTTCTTTTTCTTCTTCTTCTTCTTGATTGTCTCTGAGTATCCCATTTGCATTGTGATGTAAAATATTTTTTCAAAAATGATTTCCACTTTGCCAGGCTTCAATGGACCTTATTATTACTGAATGCCCAGACAGCTATGGTCATATGCATAGTTTATCCCATTTGTATTTAAATAACAGTCCTCACCAATTTTAAATTCTGCTTTTCTGTTCCAAATTATCACTTTTGAAGGATGTGCTGTTTTTTAGTGTCTATAAGGGGGGCTTTATTGAGCTTTTGTACATTTCCTGAGTACTCTCACATCCTAAAAATGTGCTTGAGTAAATGAGTGCAGTGGCCTTTTAACCAGTCTAGTATTCAACCCTGATTGAATGTAATACCGCCAGGACAGTTTAAAGTCCCCACTACTCTATAACTGGATAAAGTGGTTTCTGGAAATAGAGAGTTGAACGAGAGTTTTCCTTAATGCTGTCTGACATTGGAAATCTTAAAATGTCTTTGTCTTAATGATGCTTTACTGCCTGACTATAGGGCTCCTCAGAATAATCATCTCTACACACTGGTTGAATTCATTCAACTCAACAAAGTTTAAGTTATTACATAACCAATCTGTAATTTTCTGCATTTAGTTTGTGTTTAGCTTGGAAGAATCTTTATTTTGACACTGTACCTTTAGTGCCCTTTTAAGTTTCAAAATATGTCAATTAAATATCTTTACACAACCAATTGTTGCACACAAACACAAAAAGAAACAAGGAGAATGAATAATATTTCTAGGCGAATGTCTGCATTTGGGACAAGAGAGAGTGGCTCTGCGGATTTATGACGTTTCTCTTCAATATCAGCGACCGTTTAATATTCCCCGACAGAGGTCGCTACACCACCGCCTATTCTTTTCACAGGCTGAGATAGGACAGGCGCTCATTCTGTGTTACTAAAGGTCAAACTGCGCAAGTGTCACACCGTCACTGCTGTCAACATCACTGCTGTTATTTTCGAAGAGCTGGAATCACACACGCATCGAAAAAAAGAGAGAGAGAGGGAGAGAAAAAGATCTTTTAATCTGCTGTCACTGCCAGTTTTTCGTGTAGAATATTTATAAATCATAAGTACAATAATTTTTAATCACGCTAAAACGGAGGATCTAAGCATGCAGTACTTGGTGCATTTCGCAAGTCATATTGTGAAACAATTGGGTTGACTACAAACACGTAAGCTGCTGGCTTCCTATTTCCTAGTAACATACATAATAGAATGCAAATGAGACATGTATTCAATAAACTTGAATAGGACAGTTTTACAGGATCAGATATAAGAGAAGTCAGCTCAGACGTGAGCAAGGTAGTGTATAAAATATAATGACATGATTCCAAATAATTTGTGAAAACATCAGCCGGTGTATCTGCATTAACAGCCTGTAGAGGACAGCCTGATCAGATGTTGGGCAAAATAACAGTAATCTTCCTTCAGTAATTTATTATTTTAATATTTGTCAGAAATTTCAACTTTGTCATCACAAACAATTTTCTCTGCTTTTGTAACACATTTGCAATGTAATTACTTATCAGTTTTTACTTCTTGTATTTCAAATTGCCTTTGGGTCAGGTGTCAAGTGCTGTAAGCCAGTTTCCAACAGCAAGATTCCTAATTGGCCCTGCAGTGTTTTCTGTATCCTTGGGTATGCATGCAAATGTACAACCTGAAATGTCTATTTTAGTACTGGGGTTTGACGGTCATCGCTCATATAAAAATGACAACCACCTCTGAGTTTTTAAATCATGCTTGCTATTCCCATTTAAGGTTATGCAGCAAACACAAGTGAAAAGGTAGCAGATCTCTTTCTACCTTAAATGTGGCCAAAGTAATTTGAAGAAAAACAAAATAAACAAAGGAGGGTAAAATCTGGAAAGACTTTAAAATGTTAAAAGACTACACAGCGTCTTGGTTCTCATACATCATTAAAAAAAACAGTGCTAATTCTGAGAAAGCTACCAAGGCCACGTACTTGAGTTCCTTCCAATTTGTGTAAAATAAGCCTGTTGTATGAAGCTTCTGTTTCAAACAAGCACAGAGACCTGGGGCCTCATGCATAACGCCGTGCATAGAATTCACACTATAACATGACGTAAGCACAAAAGCAGAAATGTGCTTACACACAGAAAAATCCAGATGCAGGAATCTGTGCGTCAACTTCCACGTTCTTCTGCTACATAAATCCCGATCAGCGTGAAAAGTAGCGCACGTGCACGCGCCTGCTGTTCCGCTCCAACTCCTCCCAGAATTATGCCTCTTAGAATATATAAATCAATATTCATAGCACTTAAGCTCAGCGTTCACTGAAAAGACAATGACAAAACCACAAGGAAAAATAGAACAATTTCAGCGCATACCAGGTGGAGGCAAGGAAAAACGTACCATTTGTTGGTTTAAACAGTGGTATAATAAACAAGTAAAGGAAGCTGATTGAGTGACATAGCGTGTCGGAGAAACTCGTAAGCTCAAGTTCACAAAGTCGCACAGTGCCTGAAATAAAAAAAGAGTCGCATATCAAAGTTGCCGTGAAAAGGCGAGTCATAGCCCACCGTCTGAGTGTCATATGAAAGCTTATTAGGGTACAGAGAGAAAAAAAGGCACACAGTGGGGAAAAAGAAGGAAATGTCAACTTTAATCTCGAAATTTCCACTTTAATCATGTAGTTTATTTGGTCATTAAAGAGGAACATCACAAACTTAATCTTAAAATCATTTAATTTACTAGTTTCTCAAATCCCATCGTAACTAAAGTAGTACATTAAATGCTTTGTTTTGTATTTGATCTTCTATGTGCTCTATGTGTGTGAATCACTATGTGCTTCTTAAACTGGCTTTCTCATCCTCCAACAGGACACAGAATCCATTACATTCATGATATTGCAGCTCTCTGAATAACTAAAATACTGAGATGTATATGTGATATCATTTTCATGATGATAGGAGTTAAAGCATGTTATTAAACATGGGAATACAGTGGCGCAGTGATTATGCGCGACCTTCAATAAAATAATTTATTACAGCAGTACTGTCTCTTTCAAACGTACTAACCTCCAATTCCTGTCCTTCCTTTCCTTTCTCCAAATACCCAATTGCCACACAATCAGCCCCGTAATAGACGTTAAGCCATCTGTAAGCTTATAACACCGATTCTTCAAAACTTTTAAAGAACATTGAAATATCTTCATAGTACATGTTTAATTATTCTGTCCTTCACGCCAGTCCCAGTGAAGCATACAGTGCAAGGCATGCAGGAACAATCTGTGAACGGAGCGGCAGATCCTTGCTAGCGTAGTGACACCCTGTCCTTTAATTATTAACAATATAGATTATTTAAATAAAGTTCAAGTTTTATCTGTATAATATAATAAACATATTTTGCTGCATTTCATCTTAAAAATGATATTGTCATCATATGTAAATACGTGCTTTATAAAGTGGCTCAGGTTATGCAATATTATAACTGTTTTGCAAGTTTACAGTGAGGTAATTCTACTTATAAGTACAAACAGGTCTATAAGGAGGAGTTGATGGACTGATTGATTGCGTTTAGAGCTCTTGGGATGAAACTGTTTCTGAACCGCAAGGTCTGTACAGTAAAGGTTTTGAAGCATTTGCCGTGTGAGAAGCAGTTCAATAGACAGCATGGCTGAGGCAGCATGTGCTTGATGCTGTATACCGATAATTCTCTTTCCGATCAGCTGCTCCGAGTGGTGCAGTGAGAGTAATATGGAAAAAGATGATCCGCTGTGGCAACCTCTAACGGGAGCAGCTGAATGAAGAAGAAGAAGGTGCAGGGAGAGTAACAACGTTAAACAGCTATGGTATTTAGAAAGGTTTGACAATTCTGTGAACCATTATATTGTTACAGGTTAATTACAATCACATGCATTAAACTAATAAACAATATATGCTTAATTTCAGTGTATTTATAAAGCCGTGTCAGTAATGGGGATATGAAGCAGAAAGATAAACCACACAGGAACAGTAGCACTGCTTTGACGCTGGGTGCCGCCAGTCTGCAAAACCGTGCGGAGAACTTGCGTACGACAGGGTATGAGGTACCGTGGAAAAGTGCATGGCTTTACGCCAAGTTTAGGTTTTATACATCACGATTTGAACGTGGAAACGTTCTTATGCAACATTTCTGTGCGTATGCACCGCTTATACATGAGGCCCCTGGTGTAAAAAGAACAGGTATGTATGCAGAAAATCAACTCTGCAATTGCTGGTTGGTCTCACATGGACCAAAAAATACCTGGCCATACAATAGTTAGCGATATTACTGGATGTGTAATGTGCACTTTACCTGAAGCAGTGAATGCAGTCTATATATTCTTTCCTTGTAACTGTGGCTTAACCTTATTCACCTCAAAGCCACTTGATTCTAAACTTAAGTTGTTGCTGTTTCAGTTTACAGAATTCATGGCCAATAATAGATTTTCCTGTGCAGTGGGAGGTTGTAAGGCTTATGAATGACTTAAAGTAAATTGCTGTATTTTGTCAGATGACATCAGAGGTTATCACAACAATCTAGTACTAGTTGATACAGACCAAGTACCAGCATCCCATTGTTTGCTTGATTTTGTTGTGAAATTAATGTTGTAGGGTGGCACGGTGGCGGAGTGGTAGCGCTGCTGCCTCACAGTTAGGAGACCCGGGTTCGCTTCCCGGGTCCTCCCCACGTGGAGTTTGCATGTTCTCTCCGTGTCTGCGTGGGTTTCCTCTGGGCGTTCCGGTTTCCTCCCCCATTCCAAAGACATGCAGGTTAGGTGGATTGGCGATTCTAAATTGGGCTTGGTGTGTGGGTGTGTTTGTGCATGTCCTGCGGTGGGTTGGCACCCTGCCTGGGCTTGGTTTGTGCCCTGTGTTGGCTGGGATTGGCTCCAGCAAACCCCTGTGTTCAGATTCAGTGGGTTGGAGAATGGATGGAATTAATGGTGTATGAACTTACATGTTTGGTTATTCATTAACAAATGAGGGACAGACATCATTAGTTAGGTGAGTACATGTAAACATTAGAGACATCTGCACTCATATTTCATCTTCTTCTTTTGGCTGCTCCCGTTAGGGGTTGCCACATTGGATCATCTTGTTCCATATCTTCCTGTCCTCTACATCTTCCTCTATCACACCCATCACCTGCATGTCTTCTCTCACCACATCCATAAACCTTCTCTTAGGCCTTCCTCTTTTCCTCTTGCCTGACAGTTCTGTTGTTAGCATTCTCTTCCCAATATACCCAGTATTTCTCCTTTGCACATGTCCAAACCAACGCAATCTCGCCTCTCTGAATTTGTCTCTCAACCATCCAACCTGAGCCAACCCTCTAATGTCCTCATTTCTAATCCTGTCCATCCTGATCACACCCAATGCAAATCTTAGCATCTTTAACTCTGTCACCTCCAGCTTTGTCTCCTGCTTTCTGGTCAGTGCCACCATCTCCAACCCATATAACATAGCCGGTCTCACTTACGTTCTATAGACCTTCCCTTTCACTCTTGCTGATACAATATAGGAAAATTCTACTATGGCTCCACTAGAATTTTTGCACCAAAATGCCACTGAAAATCGTGGATATTTTCTACGAAGAAAGATGAAAGGAGATCAAGACAAGCCTACCACCAATTCCATCCCAGATTGAAAAGTAGGAGCTTCTGACTCCTACAAGAGGCATTCATCACACCAGCAAAAACAACTACAGACGGGATCAACTTTCAAATCATAGATTGACTCTTAGTGATTTCTAATGCAGTGTAGGCACTGAAGTTCCCTTCTTGAAGTAATGCTGTTTATCAGGTTTATCATTCACTAACACAGATTATTGCTTGGAAGGGTAGATCTAAGAGCTAGTTCAGGACCCCCACCTCCAAAGACCTATGGAAAGGAGCTTCCAGGCCAAAGAGACTTTAAGAGTGGATTGTCAGCTCTTACGGCAACTCCCAAAGAAAGCAATTCATCAGCTTTCAGTTCTCTGAAAGAAAGCAGGAAGAGATTAATTCCTATAGTTCTGAAGGAAGTTATAACCTCCTGTGACTGAGTCAAGGTCACTTCCAGTTACAGATCCAGTGGATGCTTATAGGTGAGCCATCACATCTAGCCAAAGTTCAGTTTGCAGTTTCAAGCCTAAAATGTCCTACAAAAATAATTGTCAACAATGGAATTTGTATTCAGTCTTTCATTTTTCCATCCATCCATTTATTACTAAACCCACTTGACCACACTAAAATCCAAAATTTCCTCTTTTTAGCCATTCTGTTGTAGTGCTGCTAATGTACTTTCGATCCTCTTGCAAAATCCCCTTTCAGTTCAGCTTTAACATTCAGACAGATGACCACACACTCAGCTGTTCAAAGTTAAACAACATTTTGAGACAACACGTTTAAACCTTGAGTTTGAACATAACAGCTGTGTGATAATAATAATAATAGTAATAATAATAATAATAATAACCTTTATTTATACATACAAATAATGTAGCTCAAAGTGCTTTACATGATGAAGAAAGAGAAAAAAAGACCACTAAAAAAGAACACTAATTAACATAGAATAAAAGTAAGGTCCGATGGCCAGGGAGGACAGAAAAAAACAAAAAAAAACTCCAGATGGCTGGAGAAAAAATAAAATCTACAGGGGTTCCAGGCCATGAGACTGCCTAGCCCCCTCTAGGCATTCTACCTAACATAAATGATCAGTCCTCATAACATAACAAGGAGCCCAATAAATGGCCAACATTACAACTAGGTGAGGCTTGTAAAATCAATGCTTGTGAATTGGTTATGGTTCTTCATGTGAATTTTTCAAAGATGGCTATAGGCTTAATAATGAATAGGAAGTGCCACATGGGCACACAGTACAAGATCAATGTACCTTATCAATTCATTTACTTCCCTTAGCATGTGACATATAGTATGTGAATGCAATGAAAAAAATAATTTACTTTGAATGGTAAATAGTTTATTATATATTTGTATCAAGTTCTTATTGAGGGGCGGCACAATGACGCAGTGGGTATCGCTGCTGCCTTGCAGTTAGGAGACCCGGGTTCACTTCCTGGGCAATCCCTGTGTGGAATTTGTATGTTCTCCCCCATGTCTGTGTGGCTTTCCTCTGGGTGCTCCGGTTTCTTCCCACAGTCTAAAGACATGCAGGTTAGGTGCATTGGCGATTCTAAATTGTCCCTAGTGTGTGCTTGGTGTGTGTGTGTGCCCTGCGGTGGGCTGGCACCCTGCCCGGGATTTGTTTCCTGCCTTGCACCCTGTGTTGGCTGGGATTGGCTCCAGTGGACCCCTGTGACCACGTAGTTAGGATATAGCAGGCTGGATAATGGATGGATGGAAGTTCTTATTGAAAAGTACAGAGAGTGAATGTTTAAAAGCTCTTCTTGATTTGCTAAGTTTTACATCCAGCGTACTCCTTGGGAGTGTATTGCGCTTATAGTGGTAGTAAATATACTGTATACTGTATTGTTGCTCTTGCTTCAAAGGCAAACAGGCTGCCTAGTGATTTCAACAGTACTGAGAGTTATGAAAATAGAACAATTTCAGGAAGCTACAATAATGTACACTAAAAACAGGAGACATCAGGGTAATGTGTTGTGAATTCAAGAACTGCTGCAGAAAGGGTGAAAAGCAATCTACTCTGAGAGCTAAACATTTTGCTGCTGCTGAGACCTTTTAATGCTGGCCTTCCTGCTATTATAAACCCACATTAAAACCCCTTAAAAAGATTCATGCAGCATTGTGGTTTTATCGGTCTTCCTAATTTTATCAGTAATGTAATTCACAATTGGTCATAAGAAACATATAAAGGACAAGCACCCACCACTGTTAAACTGCTGCTGATTTATTCAGCTCACTTGTTTCAATCATACTTCACTGCCATCATGCTAACTATAATGCCCTTAATATAATCAATTGTTGTTAGTCTGTTTTTATGTACTGTATATTTTTTAAACTGTTTTATATTCCTATCAGATTCAAACAGACCCCCGTGACCCTGTAATTAGGATATAGTGGTTTGAATAATGGATTGAGGTATGGATGGATCAGATTCAAACTATTTGTGAGGTATATTAAAGGTCTCTGAACAATACTCTTAGAATTAGTTTTCACTTTAATTATATAACTCTGTAAATTTTGTGTGCCACTCACCACTAGTTCTGAACATGTAATTAAGCTGCATTTATTTATTTTCTCCACATAAATTTTGATTACTAGAATCCAGCACAATAAGATACAGTATGAATCAAAACTATTGCTCCTGTTTTACAATTTTACATTTTATGGATGATGCATGGGATGTGCCTTTTGGGCCACATGTTTGCATAGTTGATGCTTGGATGACACTTTGAAAAATGGCTTTCAATAAATGTTGTTGCACAAACCAGACACACTCGCTTACACTGCCCAGTTTATAGCCATCAATCACACACTAAACATGGGAAGCAGAAGGAAAATTGAGCTAACCAGAGGGAAAACACACATACACACACACAAAAAATGGGCCAAAGACCATGATGTTCTGAGTCTTCACCACCATGCTGCCCTGTAAATGTTATATTCTGTGCAGTTCTATATTATTCTTCTGTCTAACATTGTTTTATTTGTTTATTGTAGGCTGCACTGAAGAGAGGCTAAATATGACAAGGGGTTAATTTAATATAAGCCACAGTGGCAGTTTTGCAAGAACAACTAACGCTGTTAGGCATATATCTGAGATGTGGGATACTCAGAACAACACTGATCGCCCTGAATGCTAAACACTCTAAAAATTGCTTTACTCTGTTATTGCTAAATTGACGCCAAACTGAAAGCCGTGCACTAGAGATAATTTAACACTTCATTATTTTCTGTGGACAATGATGGGTTACTTGGACAATAGACAAACCCTAAAAAATGGATGTTATATGTACCAATAGACATGTTGTCAGGACTTAGCTGGGGCTCTTCCTCTAACTTTTGCTTCCATTTGCCTTTGACCTGCCCGTCTATGTCTGTTATGTTGAGCTTTGCTCAAAGTCAAAGACCAAATAAAGAAAATCCTTCCCCAAAACTCGTGCCACCTATTAATATGTACATTATAGATTTATTAGACAATTATTAAGCAAGTGAAAACTATAAAGATTATCTACCAAAATGAACAAAGAGCAAGGGATGGTAATATTTTTTTAAACAGCTAAAAGAAAAAAAAACACAATTTTTGAGCAAAAGTAAAAAAGCTGTTAGGAAAGAACAAACAAGGAAATGTCAAAGAAAAATGATTAATTAACCAAGGCCAAACAAAATGCTAAAAACATGAGTCAAGAAAGAATGGTTAAAGTCAAAATTATTAATTTAGATAATCCAATAAAGTCAAAACCATTAAATACTTGAAATAATTGTAATAATAGAATGTAGTATAAACTATAACATTAGCTAAAAATAAAAAGAAAACTCAAAAAAGGAAATCTAAATGACACAATGTAATTTAAGAAGCATGTGTTATGTTACAACCAGGGATAGTTCATTAGCTTTTGATTATTCTCCTTTTTGATTTTTGCTTTATTTCATGTGTTTTTTTTTTTTGTTTTTTTTTTTACTGTTGTAAGCAATTTTTGTTAATATTGTTGTTTGGTTGTTGTTTACTATTTATGATTTGTGTATTTAAGGTTTTCCCTTATGTTTTGTTGGTGGAACCCTCCAAGAGGCGGGGCCACCATGATGTCACTAATTTGGGTCCACCCACAGCTTATATATCAAGGTTTTTGGAGCTGGTTCTAGTAGTGTGTCATTGGAGTTTGTAGAGTAGAGAACTTTCTTATGATTATTGCTTTTACTGAAGTTTTCTAGTTTATTGTATTTTGCTTCTGGTTATTATGTTTTGCTATTGGATTGTGGATTTCTACTTGTTTGTTTTTCATTGACTTTTCAGGCAAATCCATCCATCCATCCATTATCCAATCCGCTATAGCCTAACTACAGGGTCATGGGAGCCTGCTGGAGACAATCCCAGCTAACACAGGGCGCAAGGCAAGAAACAAACCCCGGGCAGGGTTCAGGCCCACCGCAGGGCCTTTTCAGGCAAATCTTTTTTGCTTATTTTTTCCTTTTGTTTGTCTTTCTTTCATTTTTAATTGTTTCTTTAAATAAATTCTTTATTTTAAAAGATAACTTGTCCTTTAAGTCAAATGATTTCACTGTCTTCTCTTCCTTTTTGAGCATTTTAAGTGTTTTAGTGTATCTGTGACATTTAAAAGTATTTTTAATTGCTAATAGCTTATGTCCGATTTTTCAGTCTGAGTAGACCCTGCAAGCCTGCCTGCTGACTTTAAACACTGGCTTCCTTGGGTAAAACCTGTTTCTGAGTCTGACAAGTAAAGGTTTGGGTTTGGCTCTTATGGTGTTTTTGAGGCCCTCACAACACACATTAGGACCATTTTAGAGAGTTGGCAGCTAAAGGCTATGCTGCAGCAAAGAGCTGAAGCGTCAAGGACTCTGTTTACTTCCCATAAGTAACTTTTAGCTACAACACCTGAGAATCATAGACCGATTGAAGGCCCGACACCATTTTAGCTCCAGACTAAATTAAAAGCAACTAGCAGTAATGGGCATAGGGTAATGAAAGGGGCATAACAAAAAATGAGAAAAAAAAGTGATGCCAGGGGTTCACAGAGGTTGTGGATCCAGTAAATTGTATTTGAATTTTGGTCTTAATTCACTCTTTGAAGTGTATGCATACATATCTTGCATCTGTATGTGTTTTCTTCTAGTATTCAGTTTTCTTAGTGTTATTATAATCAAAACAGGGTTCCTCCCCTGAAACACGTTTTTATCTTCTTTGTTCTTTATTTGTTGTTCTTTTTATTGTCATAAATTGTTTTCCATTATTTTTACAATATTGTTCTGGTGTTATATTATTTGTTTATTTATATGTTATCTTATATTTTTATATTATTTGGTTATTATTTAGTATCTACAGTTGTGCTTGAAAGTTTGTGAACCCTTTAGAATTTTCTATATTTCTGCATAAATATGACCTAAAACATCATCAGATTTCAAGTCCTAAAAGTAGATAAAGAGAAACCAGTTAAACAAATAAGACAAAAATATTATACTTGGTCATTTATTTATTAAGGAAAATTATTGAATATTACATATTTTTGAGTGGCAAAAATATGTGAACCTTTGCTTTCAGTATCTGGTGTGACCCCCTTTGCAGCAGTAACTGCAACTAAACATTTCCGGTAACTTTTGTTCATTCCTGCATACCGGCTTGGAGGAATTTTAGCCCATTCCTCTGTACAGAACAGCTTCAACTCTGGGATGTTGGTGGCTTTCCTCACATTAACTGCTCGCTTCAGGTCCTTACACAACATTTCGGTTGGATTAAGGTCAGGACTTTGACTTGGCCAGTCCAAAACATTAACTTTATTCTTCTTTAACCATTCTTTGGTAGAACGACTTGTGTGCTTAGGGTTGTTGTCTTGGTGCATGTCCCACCTTCTCTTGAGATGCAGTTCATGGACAGATGTCCTGACATTTTCCTTTAGAATTCTCTGATATAATTCATAGTTCATTGTTCCATCAATGAAGGCAAGCCGTCCTGGCCCAGATGCAGCAAAACAGGCCCAAACCATGATACTACCACCACCACGTTTCACAGATGTTCTTATGCTGGAATGCAGTGTTTTTCTTTCTCCCAAACAGAACGCTTTTCATTTAAACCAAGAAGTTCTATTTTGGTCTCATCCATTCACAAAATATTCTTTCAATAGCCTTCTGGTTTGTCCACGTGATCTTTAGCAAATGAGCAGCAATTTTATTTTTGGAGAGCAGTGGTTTTCTCCTTGCAACCCTGCCATGCACACCAATGTTGTTCAGTGTCCCCCTGATGGTGGACTCATGAATATGAACATTAGCCAATGTGAGAGAGGCCTTCAGTTGCTTAGAGGTTACCCTGGAGTCCTTTGTGCCCTTGTCGACTATTACACGCCTTGCTCTTGGAGTGATCTTTGTTGGTCGACCACTCTTGGGGAGGGTAACAATGGTTTTGAATTTCTTCATTTGTACACAATCTGTCTGACTATGGATTGTTGGAGTCCAAACTCTTTAGAGATGGTTTTGTAACCTTTTCCAGCCTGATGAGCATCAACAACTCTTTTTCTGAGGTCCTCAGAAATCTCCTTTGTTCGTGCCATGATACACTTCCACAAACATGTGTTGTGAAGAGCAGACTTTGTTAGATCCCTGTTCTTTAAATAACACAGGGTGCCCACTCACACCTGATTGTCATCCCATTGATTGAAAACACCCGACTCTAATTTCACCTTCAAACTAACTGCTAATCCTAGAGGTTCACATACTTTTGCCACTCACAAATATGTAATATTCGATCATTTTCCTCAATAAATAAATGACCAAGTATAATATGTTTGTCTCATTTGTTTAACTGGTTTCTCTTTATCTACTTTTAGGGCTTGAGTGAAAATCTGATGATGTTGTAGGTCATATTTATGCAGAAATACAGAAAATTCTAAAGGGTTCACAAACTTTCAAGCACAACTGTATATACAGTATGTGTTGCAATACAATTCTCTTATGTTCCTTGTGTTTTGTTAAGGGACCATCCTCAGTGCTATTCATAGGCAGACTGGGAATTGAAGTCTGGAGTCCAGTGTTTCATTTCAAATGCACACTAGTATAAAAGGTTTTCTAAATATTGTTCTTAGTGATATTTCTGATTTGTTTTAAATTATGGTAATTTTTTGCTCTACAATTTGCATATTTGTATGGGCTGTGTTTTTGACTTTGTTTGCTAGACTTACCTTTGGCAATTCTTTTCTTTTTTTTTTGCTCTTTTGAATCTTTTGTTGTATTTTCATTTTCCTTCAATAATGATCCAATAAAGATTATTTGTGGCCTTGCTCTATATAACAACTGTTATGTTCAAGTGTACATAATGTGAACACAGTAATAGTAATCAAAAGAGTAAAAATAGTTTAAACATATAAATACAATATATGAAAAGTGAAAACATTATATAATATTACAATAATGCAAAAATGAATAAAATAAATAAAAATAAGCATTTATATACAATAAAAATCCAGGTGGCAACACATGGATAACTGGAAACAGGTACATTGTGAGACAGTCAAGTTAATGAATACAAAATGGATATGACATACATGCTTTATTTAACAGAAAGTATGAATAAAATCCATCATCCAACCCGTTATATCCTAACTACAGTGTCACGGGGATCTGCTGGAGCCAATCCCAGCCAACACAGGGCACAAGGCAGGAAACAAACCCTGGGCAGGGCGCCAGCCCACCACAGTATGAATAAAATGATAAAATAAAAGACATATAACCTGAAAATTGTCCATATAAAATTAAAAATGACAGAAAGGTTCTTTTCATGTTTCACAAAGATTGTATAAAATGAAAATGTCCCTTGGCTTTGCATCGCTGTGCATACAAATTGTGCAAGAATTCTTAAATAGGATGAAGACTAGCATATAAAGAAAGGGGTCAATTCATTTCTGTGGCATGTCATCCTCTTCTTCAGGGCTGTATAAACAAATGTTTAAGTAAGCAGAATAGAAAAATAGAGTGCATGATACAGAGAAAAGATAAGGGTGAAAGAGAGAAGCATTGAATACTAAATACCTGTTGTATTTATGTTCAGTATCACGAAAAGAATTGTCACTGAAATAGGTTTATAATTGGAATGGATATAAAGCTAAACAGAAAAGGAGCAGAAATAAAATGATTAAACTAACTAAATGCTTTTAAAAAAACAGACAAAATCCAAAGAAGGAGAATTGGTAGGGTAAACCTATGTTGTTCAAAGCTACATAAAGACAAATGTTATGTTTACTATAATGGTGGGTCAAACTACACAACTGTAAAAATAAAAATAAAAAGACAAATAAATGTGAGTGCAAAGAAATATCACAATAGAATGAAAAAGGAGAGAAGATAAATATTATGTTCTAACCAAGACAAAGCCAGGGTGGATGGTATTCCTCTTCCTTTTTGGGGCAATTTGAGTGTGATTTGGGACTTTACAGAATATATTTTGAACTTTGAGAGTAAAGTGCATTTTTGCCTGGTGTAGACCAAAGCCAGCCACTAAACTGGAAGCTAGGCTACCTTTTGATCCACCTCCTCTGGGCAGGCTGATGAGATTCTGGCTTGCCTGTCCAAGCCTCACGCCACCTTCTGAACACAACAGTTGTAAACTGGCCTGTAGTGAGTGAGTGTGTGTGTGAGTTGTGCCCTACAAGGATTGGCATACCATTTAGGGCCACTTTTTATTTTGAGCTGGAAGATCACAGGTCTTCAACTCTGAAGCTGAATAACGTTCTTTAGTAAATAGACTGAAAGATGAAAATGTCAACCTGACTTTATAGTAACTTACGTAGTTGAAGCGTTTAAGCAAATCAGCTTGTAAATTTTAAGTGTACAGTATAATTCTTTTTATTTACATTTAGAATGCAGGCTGGTTAGTGACTGTGCGGTGGGCTGGCACCCTGCCCGGGGTTTGTTTCCTGCCTTGCACCCTGTGTTGGCTGGGATTGGCTCCAGCAGACCCCCGTGACCCTGTAGTTAGGATATAGCAGGTTGGATAATGGATGGCTGGATGGTTAGTGAATTGTGGATGGCCAGAAAGTGATTCATAGGGAGCACTCTTGTGCTTTATAGGTCATCCACCTAGCCATATTGCCTAAAGGATGTTCCATTCTGCTCTGTTACTAAATGAGAAAAGAGAATATAAAAATCATCACAGTGGTTAGCACTGCTGCCTGGGCTTAAATCCCACATCCAGTTAATATCAGTGCAGTGCTTACAATATCTCCTCATGTCTGTGTAGGTTTTCCTCCAGGTAAGCTTTTGCAAAACCATCCATGTTAGATTAATTAGCAATTGCAAATTGATTCCTTTTGTGTGGGGTCAAATTAGTGGACTGTTGGAGTTCCAATGGACTGGCTCTCTGTCCATTGCAGATTCATTCTTTGTGATCTGTGCTGCTGGAAATAAGCTCTGGCTCCCTGTAGAATTAAAGGTTTTGGAGAATGTATTTTAAGTTTAGCTAAGTGATAGAAAATGCAGTATTGCAAACATTATGCTGAAAGGAAAGAAATGCTTCATCAATTTGATTTCTTTTAAGCTATGCAGTTTCTCCTAAATAAGGTTAGAACAACAATATATTAGGAATGACAACAAATAGCAGAGAAAGGATATCTGGTGAATATTTGCATATACTGTACATGATGTACCATATTGTCCTTGATATCTTGTCAGTCAGTCAATTGGAACATAGCAAGAAGATGAGGTCTAATTATTTATACTTTTATGGTGAATTTTATTCCAAGTCACCTATTATATAAACAGAGCAAAAATGGTTTATTCAAGATCAGAGCCATATTGTCAGTCAGATGTCAGGGGTTGAAACTGAAGCCTAGTGAAATCAATTCAAATGATTTAGCCATGAAGCCAGATCAAACAAAATTTGATGAACATTTCTGAACTGTGAGAAGCATGGTGTCACGGTGGTTGGTGCTGTTGCCTCATGGCTGTGTGAGACTGGAGTGTAATCCCAGCCTGCTTTGATGAAATTGAACCTGCTCCCCATGTTTCTCTTTGCATACCTCCAAGTACTTTATATGCACACAAGGTTTATAGACACGTTTAAACTGGTCCTGTTACAGTATTTGCAGTAGTCGTGTTTTTTTTTTTATGTCATTGTGGGTCTTCTTTGAGTACTTCCCACATCCAAAGGCCATGGATTTCATAGCATGCCCTGGTTTGAGGGTGATCTGTAATGGACTGCATCCCCTACCTGACTTACTTTCTGACTTGCACAAAACATTGCCTGGGTATACTTCTGCTTTGGACAACCTTAAAGCTGGATTAAGCAAATTTAAAAAGTTTGTATATGTGAAGATATTGTATGTGGATGGATGGGTATATTCTGGACTATCAAATGTGGAAAAAAAGGTGCAAAAAGGTTAATTAAGACTAAGGTCTATTTTAAAATGCAGTAGGTAATTGAATTTATATTATGCATAAGAAGCAGCAGTTACAACTTTTCCCCTAGATGAGTTTATGGTACTGCTACACTATGCTATACTACCTACATCTCCAAAGACTGAAAGTTGAACCGACCTTGAATTTTATCATTTGAAATCTAGGTACATCTTATGATTTTATTTACCTAATGGCAGGTTAAAGGAGATACCTGGTCAGGTTAGGAATCAGTCAATTATGTATAGTACATGACAGGATTTGGGACATAATACAGTTTAAAGAAGACCACGCAGCATTTAATAAAGCTTGTAGCACTGGACCACCATTGGAAGAGGGTACAATGTCTCTTGGAGAAATAATAATTTAATGGTTGATTTAAGATTGGGGGAGTTCATGTAATGAAATAGGTGTCCCCAAGGCAATACATGATAGAAGGGTGGCATCTCATATACAAGATGAGTCTCCCACCTACCTGCTGTATTATAAATGACAGGTAACCCAAGTTTTGTCTGGTTTGTTATTTAAGATCTTGGGCTCAGGACAGCAGAGACACCTGGCCCTGGCCCTGGTAGAGAGAAAGACCCCAGGGATTCCAGAGGCTAACCCTGATGCCAGAAGTTATTCCTGGGGTGCTCCTGCAAGTAGTTCCTATCAAAGGCTTAAAAGTATAGACATCATTGTACAAGAAAAAAAAATATATATAGCCATACATTTTTCTTGAGAAAGTTATTTTATTTTGAATATTTTTGAACCGAGAACAATTTAGGAATGCCAGGACCTTGCAACCCAAGTGAACAGAATAACACTTTTCAGCAATGCTAATGCAATTGTAAAGGTTTCTCTAATGATCAATTCATATTTATACCTGGCTAATTGAGGGTAAGTTAAGGGGTATACCATTAGCACACTGAAGGAAAGGCAGGTGAAAATGGGGCTTTGCAGCCGAATCTGAAGACCAATTAAAA
Organism: Polypterus senegalus; assembly: GCF_016835505.1. Taxonomy (NCBI): domain Eukaryota; kingdom Metazoa; phylum Chordata; class Cladistia; order Polypteriformes; family Polypteridae; genus Polypterus; species Polypterus senegalus. The sequence goes on from NC_053156.1 coordinate 223,273,706, forward strand.
ATCAGATAAAGAAAGTTATCAGTTTCAATCAATCAGTCAATCAACAAACAAACAAATAAATAAACATTTATGGGTGTACCTAAAGGTTAGAACAGTGGCGTATAGAAATACTGAAACGAACATGACTTTAATGAGTATGGAGTCAACATGTGAAAACAAGTTAGAAATGATTTATGTAGGCTATTTATCGGCACTAACGGTATCTTGAGTAACAAAAGAAGGACATTCAATGCAACTTGGCCAGTCCACAGTGCACGTGTCTAATTTAATTTCAGTTAATTTCATTTATCTAGTGATATTTAAAAGGCATAATAATAGAACAATCGTAGGCGCATATTTGGGATGAATAAAGTATCTATCTATCTATCTATCTATCTATCTATCTATCTATCTATCTATCTATCTATCTATCTATCTATCTATCTATCTAGCTATCTATCTATCTATCTATCTATCTAGCAGGCATAATTTAACTGAAACTACATTTCCCATTGTCGCAATGAGAGTAAAGCTACTTCCGCTTTGCCTCTTCATTTACATACAATTCGCTTTCTCGCTCATTTTTCAAGCTGCAACGGAAACTGCGCGAGACCACGGGGCGAACAGTTATTTAAAAACAGCAAGTTACATCCCTTCGAATAATTATAGGAGAGTGGTTAGGCTGTATTTTTGAAAGGTGAAGTGCTGTCGTTTTGACATTTGTCTTTTTTCTGTTTTTCGTTGGTTACACGTTACATTTAAGACGTTTTGGCTTCGTTTCTCCAAAAGATCGAATTAAAAAACGGGAAGGAGGCAACGCCTGCTTTGTGACTGATGCGCCTGTCGCTGTAGCGTTTTTGTTGTTGGAAAGGTCTCGGATTTTGTGAAATTTTGGGATTCTACTCGGCGACTTAAAGAAGCTCATCGATGCTGTGTCTCCAGGCGGACCAACGCCTTTTCCGCCTCTCTTAAGTCTTTTGAATCGTAGAAGCAGTCGGTCCACAGACAAGGAGTGCTGGGCTTTATTCTAAGCTGACATTTTATTTTTCTTACTAAGGAAAGGGAAATTATCAAAAAATCCAACATGGGTTGCACTCTTAGCGCAGAGGACAAGGCGGCCGTGGAAAGGAGTAAAATGATCGATAAAAATCTTAAGGAAGACGGCGAGAAGGCTTCTAAAGAGGTGAAGCTGCTTCTGTTGGGTAAGTTTGAGTGGCGCTAATGACACTCTTTCAGCCATGTACTTTAGCATGTGTGAAAACTTGGACAAGCTTCTGGTCCTACTTCCATTTTTTACTAACTGCAATAAATCTGTCGACAGGTTTGCCTAACAAGTTTAGAGTACGGTGTAATGTGTTTTCGGTGATCGAATGCTTTATTTATAAAATGTGCTATATGAAGTGTATCTTTATTTCTTGTGGACGAATACGAAAATGTAATCCCTTTAAAGAAACGCAACTGATGGGGCTTTGTATAAACACTCGGTTTGGACAAAGCCTGCAACACCTACAGGTTTCTTATCGCGATACTGATTTTAAACAAATGCATTATCGTATGGCAAACGAGTTTCTGAGGCTGAATGAATTATCAAAAATAGATCTTGAACCTGCTGAACATAATCAGGGCGCACATCCTAAAGTCAGCATCACTGCCTTACCTGTGATCGATTCGTATGATCACTTTCTGTATATATACTCAGGCAGGTGCATGTGTGTTTTATACATTTTTATCAATTAATATGCTTCCAATCGATCTACACTCACCGGTCACTTTATCAGGTACACCTGTTCAACTGCTTGTCAACGCAAATATCTAACCAGCCAGTCACCTGACGACAACTCCATGCATTTATGCATGTAGAGATTATCAAGACGACCTGCTGAAGTTCAAACTGAGCATCAGAATGGGGATGAAAGGTAATTTGACTTTGAACATGACATGCTTATTGGTGCCAGACGGGCTGGTCTGAGTATTTCAGGAACTGCTCATCTGCTGGTGTTTTCATGCACATTTATTTCTTGGGTTTACAGAGTGGTCCTTAAAAGGGAAATTATCCAGTTAGTTGCAGTTGTCTGGGTGAAAGTGCCATGTTGATGCCAGAGATCAGAGATGAATCGCCAGATTGTTTCTAGCTGATGGAAAGGCAACAGTAACTCAAATAACCGCATGCTGCAACTGAGGTTTGCAGAATAGCATCTCTGAATGTACAGCACCTTGAAGCAAATAGACTACAGCTAGAGGAGACCACACTGGGTGCCACTCCTCTCCGCTAAGAACAGGAAACAGAGGCTACAGTTCGCATGGGCTTACAAAAATTAGACAGTAGAGAACTGGAAAAACTTTGCCTCGTTCAATGAGTCTCGATTTCAACTGTGACATTTGGATGGTGGAGTTAGTTAGAATTTGGCATCAACAACAGGAAAACATGGATCCATCTTGTATCCATGATTCAGGCTGATGGTGGTGGTGTAATGGTGTGGGGGATATTTTCTTGGCACACTTTGGGCCCCTTAGTACCAACTGAGCATTACTTAAATGCCACAGGTGTTTGGCTGCTGTTGCTGACCATGTCCACCATTTATGACCACAGTGTACCAACCTTCTGATGGCTACTTCTAGAAGGTTAACGCTCCATGTAACAAAGCTCAAATCATCTCCAAATGGTTTCTTGAACGTGAAAATGAGTTCAATGTACTCAAATGGCTTCCACGTTCACCAGATCTCAATCCAATAGTACATTTTTTGGATGTGGTGGAATGGGAAATTCGCATCATGGATGTGCAGCTGACAAATCTCCAGCAACTGTGTGATGTTATCTTGTTAATATGGACCAAAATCCCAGAGGAATGTTTCCAGCACCTTGTTGAATGTATGCCACAAACAATTGTGGCACTTCTAAAGGCAAAAGGGGGTCCAACCAGGTACTTGCAAGGTGTAACAAATAAAGTGTTCAGTTCTAGTTCAAGTTAACAAACAGGTTGCACTGTTTAGTTCTAATTTTGCAATGTGTTACCATTTAGGAAATGTGTGTGTGTTTTTTTTTTTTTTACCTTAGATAAGCGGGTTAAGAAAGTGGATTGATGCTTTAATATTATTTAGTATCAATCAAGCTGCAAACAAAAGCATTCTATAGAGTAAGAAAGGAGCTATATACAGTATGAACTTTAACATAACAGGAAAAATTGAAGAAAGTTGATAAATTTCTGAAAAAAAGATAACTACAAAATTTAATGCAGCTGAACCTTTATTTAGAGTATGACTGGAGTATAAATGTAGTAGAGATGTGGAAGTATGAAACTGGGTGTTAGAAGTGTTCTAATGCAGACTTCAAAGACAGATAATGTGGAACATTTTGAAAATGTATTATAAAGGTACTGGATTATTAAAAGGTATATGCAGAAAGATTTTCAAATTGAGTTTAAAAACAACCTGAAGTCTGTACTTGATGCTGGAGTATTCTCCATAGTGAAAGTTTCAAGATTCTCCAGGGTCTTAAAGAGACATTTTGGAATGGCCTGGAAGCTAGTGCAGTGCAGTGCAGTGCAGCCAGGTAATGTGTTTATAAAATCTCTACCAAGTAGTGTTGTGTTTTTTTTTTTGTTTTTTTTTTATTTTGTTTTTGGATTTATTGTTTTTATTAAGGATTTCAAGGCTAGAGTCTTAACAGGAATAAGGTGGTAAACGTAGTCTAAAATTCAAAGCAAGTAGATTTTCTCAGTACAGTAATATTTTCCTTAGTTTTAAATACTGAAATACATGCCTTGACTCAAGTGCTTTGAGCCTTCATTTTTAAAGCTTAAATCCCAGCATCCCTGAGATTCATTTAGCCACTTTGTTTTAATCTGTATTGACCAAAAGAACCGTAAGAAGCACCAAAAAAAAAAAAAAAAATAAATAGAAGTTTGCTGTCGGTATCTAGAGAAGTGTTTTTGTTGTACTGTGGTCATTATCTGGTATGGAAATTTGGCCTTTCTGTGTATGTATTCACTTACTTAAGACATTTGTATCCAGTGGGATACAACACATGTAAAGGAACCTGTCCCAGTTAAGAACTGATCAAATGACAGTGTGATTGATTGGTGGCCCTCTTGAGACCCTGAATTGGATTCAACAGCTTTGAGAGTAAGATGCCACAAAAGATTAAACTGTATGCTACTTGTAACACTGGGAGGTGCTGAACTGAACTTGGAACCTTGTGTTTTACATTTCTGTAAAGTATTGGCCATGCCTTGAAATATACTGTAAAATAATGATTACTTATTTAATTTGTGTTTAAAGAGTTGGTGTTCACCATGTATTTTTATATGACACTTGTTAGAAGTGTAAATTACAATTGTGTTCACATTACTACAGCATAGGACTGACATGTGTGACTCATTTAAGGACATTAAGCAGCATATTAGTTAGGGTTAAAATGGTATCCTTGTGTTTACTGGCCTTTGATGTTATTACACTACATTGCTAGCATTTATATGAGCTCTCTGATTGAAGGAAAAGAATTGCTGAGTGTGCCATGACTAATGTTTAGAAAATGATTGTTTCCCTGTATTCTGACTATACTCTCAGAAAGAGGGCCATTTGTTTGTCCATTTAACCTATTTAATTGTCTTGAGCTCCTTAAAAGTGAGTAGAAATTATGATTATATACAGTCCAATAAACAGTCATCCACATTGCAAGCCATTCCAGCACATATTGATTATTGGGTTGTGTCTCATCTCCTTATCATTTTCATTGAAGGTTTATTAAGACCGCATACAGAATATTTGGTTAAAAGATATATTTACTTCTTTTTGCATATGATTGTGTCCGGTTGGCTTCATCAAACAGATCTCTCTTGAACTTACTAGAGTGGTTTTCACCCAAGTGTAATGTTGTCAGAGCTGTCTCCCAGAAATGTGTGACCTTCTGTCAGTAAGTTAGGGGAGAGCAGCTGCAGAAAGAGGACAACTTCAAATACCTTGGAGTCTTTGTTCGTTAGTGTGGATATTGGTTATAGTGAGAAAAAACTATTTATGTAGTGGTGTCCGTTTTGCAAAGCTTATACCGGAATTTGGTCATGTAACAGGAACTAGCATAGTAGCTGAAAACCTTAAGTCAGTCTTCTTTCCCCTTTACACCTATGCTATAACCACTGGAGAGACAAAGTTTAAAACCACTAGCACAAATGGTCTAGAGGGGAATCCCTGCCCAGAACTGCCTGGCATATTCTTGTAACAGAGTGACTATTTCAACAGTATTTTTAGATCTTGGGGTATAATCCGTGCACCTTTTAATTTAAGAGAAGGCAAGTGATGTGTAAGAATATCATTAGTCACATTTCATTTGAGGTATACCCACTGGAGATTTTTTTTTTTTTTTTTTACATTTTTTTTACTTTTTGTTTATTACATATTTTTATTAAGTGAGATAAAGGGCCACTATAATTTGTCTTGGTTTTAGGTTTGACATCAACAAAGGATGGGGTCACTGTCAGATGTTGGGCAATTTTTATTTTAGCATTTTTATTCTTCGTAGTATGTATTTGTTTTCCTTTTGTTTTTTTTAAATGTATTTTCTTCTCCCTTTTAGGATGTTAATATTCACTGCAGCTACTGAGAGCTATTTATGCTAATTGACTTCTTCGTATAACTAAATATTAACGTTAAACCTCATAATTATTGCACATGGTACTCTTACACTCTTCCTGCTTGCTGTTGCCTGGTGACTGGCCAAATACTTGGCCATGACCTGAGGCTTGCTTTGCCCTGACTATTAATCAAATATCTTGCATTGGCTCTGTTATGCAGTTATTTTTGTTTTTCTGTTGCATCCTTGCATGGTTCATTTAGGTTATTAACCTATCCACTGCAATTTTCTTTTTGACTTTGCTAGTTCAATTTTACAGTAAGATACATTTTTTTTTTTTACTTGCATCTTAAACATTCTTGCATCAACAATTTGTTCATGGTTGGCATACTGGCCATCTGTCTATCTTGTCCTCCATATTTTCATCTTGCAAAATATTGACAATTTTTATTTTTCCAAAATGTAGAGGCGAGAGCTGCTGGAGATGAGACCTGTGTGTCCTTGTCATCCTGATCACTCAATGAGAGTCAAGGAGTGGCTATGTAAGGAGGTGAATTATATGCGGTCTCACTCCTTCTGCCGAAAGAAATCCCACTACAGCATGTTGTTCAATAACATTTTGAAGCTAAGAGCCCATGTTCATTTGACCTTGGCTTTAACTAGGCTAAAGGCAGATCACTGCGCTGTGTGTTCACACTACCCATGACCTAATGCGAGCATGTATTATTGCGTCCACTTCTATCCATTGTGGTTACCGCGTCATTTTCAAATTGCCTTTTCCTTCGAGTTATCCTCATATTTAGGGATGTTTGTTTTCCCTAGAAACTTTTTTTGGTAGGTGGCATTGGTGGGTCTTTTTTACAGATGAATTCTTTAATAATAATAACAGTAAATTTAAATAAATAATGCAAATAATGTTCTTTTTAAAACTAAAAAGGAATACAGTCAACATTTAAATTGAATCCTATTTCCTACGAGGAAAGGCGAATAGCAGAACATGTTCTACAGATGAATGAGACAAAAGCAGAACTTTATCTTTGACACTTGTACAAATAAATGAAAGATTCCACAGTAAGAACATCACACCAGTAGTCAAACGTGAATGTGGTAGTGTGGTAAAAGCATGATGTCCGTCCCCAGAACCTGGATGATTTTCTATAAATGAAGGAATGATGAGTTGTACCAGAAAAGTAATGATAATATCTGGTCATCTGTACATGTGCTGAGGTAGTAGTTGGGTCATACATCAAGAAAGTGATCCATAACCCAAAAGCAAGTCTACAGAATGGTTTAGGTCTGTATATTACCACAATTAATTAAAAAAAGCATCAGCCAAACAAAATGAGTAGATTATGTTAAACTTTAAACCTTTTTGGATCAAAGCACTCTAACAGTAAAAATTCCTCCCTGGTGATTTGAAACATTGACTTTAAATTGCAGAAAGCATTTAGGTTCGATGATTGCAGGTAAAGTCAAAGGGGGCAGTTTTTTTCACAAAGTGCTCATTGGTGTTGGATAAATTTATTCATAAGAGAAATGAAAAGTTAACAACAAATTGCGTGTTTAGTCATGGTGCAATTCAATCAGTATCTTCAAAATTCAATTTGTAATACAGGAAATTGTTAAGGGATGTTAAAACTTTATCATGGCAGTTTCAGTTGGCAAAATATTTTCCAGTAGTGTTTCAAGAGCTTGTTTCATGTATGGTAAACCATTTTTGCAGTGTTGGGTGTGTGACAGTTTTAAATTTGTACTACCTTTCACTGAACAATTTGTGATGATTCATTTACCATGATGCACAGTTTAAATCCTCTATCTGTCAGAAAATAGTGTAAACCATTGTGTATCTGAGGTCATAAACCACATTAAGTGGTAACCTGACCCAAGTTTTATACAGTAACATGTCCTACATAAGGTTTTGTGTTTACTCTAAAGGATGTTAAGAGTTGTGTTGTGTGTGTCTGTGTCCATCTGTCCATCCGTCCATCCATTCCAATTCTCGCACCCAAAACAAAACTAATAAGCAATTTGAAGCAAAACAAAGTGTGAATGGACCATACTTAATGATAATATAGACCCATTTGACAAATGTTTATTCCTTCTCTCAGATGCATGAATTTAGATTGTTTGACATCACTGACCATATTTCAAAATTGGAAGTCCGAGACATCTTTTCATGCATGTACATGAAGCTTCATATACTGTAAAGAAAAATATAGAAACTTTTGCATTTTGAAAAGTCATGAATTCTTACACATAATCAGAACTGAAGTTTTCATTGGAAGTAATTCTCCTTGTATCTGTAAGTTATTCATAATATAGTTATTTTCTTCATTCCTTTTTGAGGGCAGTAAAGTCCAATGCTGAGGTAACTAACAGTGATTGTGTGTGGCATATGCACAGGCTAGACACATACACGAAAAGGGCAGCCACTATTCCCTAACTAGTGATTTTTATTGTGCTGTATCTAAAAGAAAATGCAAGCACTACATACACTGTGTTTTTAAATACCACTTTAGTTTAATTCCTTGAGGGACACCATGTTTTTTTTCTGATTGTTTGTATTGTATTTATGTATTATTTTCTTTGTATTCCTTCTACTTCTTGTAAAGCATATTGAATTTCATTTTTGTACGAAAGTATTGTGTATGAATGTTGTTGCTTGGATGTAGCACAAATCAGATGTGTGGCTCGAAACCTAGAATATTCAATTGTGAATGCTTGCTCTTGTGACATTAGCCTCTAGGATTAACTTTTATTTTTTGTGTGATTAGTAAGCTGATTATTTACAAGCGAGCCTGTTGTTCACTCTTCTAAATAACTCTGTGCAATGTTTAATAACTACTTTTCTTTATTCTAGTTTTTAGCAATTATCTACGAACTGTTCAGTGACACACTTTTTTTGTAGTTTCAGTATCAAGTTTAGTTGTGAGCCCTCAGTCAAATTAAGTTGCACTTAAGGTTGCTGTTTGGTCTCCTGAGACAACAGATGTTCGTGCACACAATGTAACTATGATGTTACCCTCGAGCACCCTCCCTTTCCTCTGCTCACCCATGTGCAAATTAGAGGTTTATTTAAATTGAAGATTAATGCTATTTCTTTCTGAAATATGCTGTCTTGTAGAGGCTAAATGACCACTGCAACTGCGTCTGCTGCACAGTGATATCTTCTCACAGTGGTGTGTTTAAGTGCCAAGATGGGCATTTTGAGTAATTTGATGGGGTCTTTTAATGCAGTAGTGTGTTTTTATATTTGCTGAAAATTGGAACTTTTAATGAGCTGTAAAATGTTGCAGGTACCTTCATCTTACAACAACAGAGGTGGATAAATTGGTAGTCCGGACACCCTGAACTACCAGGTTTTAATTTTGAACAATCAAACTACAGATTTGCAAAGCTTGGCAGACTGACAGATGTTTCAGAACATTAATCTATACAATATTTTCCTAATCAAAAACCAATCGATAAGAAAACAAAAGATCTAATTCTTCAAGTAAGAACTTAGGTGTCACTTTTAAAAACTGCTGCTTATAGCGCACCACATTGATATTGCCCTACTCCGTAGATGAAAGCATTTGTTCAGTGTTGCATACCTAACAATTTCATAAGCTTATGTGCACACCCATTGTTGAGCAATATGGCAAAATCGTACAGCAAATCATTAAATCAACAAATAGAAACCATACCATTATCTGTAAAGCAATTTGGGTAGTGAGGGCAAAAATGTCTAAAGTTGATTATATTTTCTTCTTGTTGTTTCAGTGCCAGTTACAAGTGAAAAGAATCTTAATTACAAGCAGCATTATGACAGTAAATGGAAAATGACTTAATATAATGGAAGAACTTTTTCAGCAGATCAAATACGGAAGATATATATGCAAAGTAATGATGACTGTAATACAGGCACAGCATCACACCCATGTCGGAGAATGTACCATGCTATATGCTGGGAACCTTTGTTTTTATGCAAACCTAATTTTAAGATTGAATAGTCCTCCCGTGTCTGCGTGGGTTTCCTCTGGGTACTCCGGTTTTCTCCCACAGTCCAAAGACATGCAGGTTAGATGCATTGGCAATTCTAAATTGGCCCTAGTGTGTGCTTGGGGTGTGTGTGTGAGCTCGTCCTGCAGTGGGCTGATACCCTGCCTGGGGTTTGTTTCCTGCCTTGCGCCCTGTGCTGGCTGGGATTGGCTCCAACAGACCCCCGTGACCCTGTAGTTAGGATATAGCGGGTTGGATAATGGATGGATGGATAGGTGAGAAAGCATATTGACATTGGACTGTTTACTGTATTAGCCTACAGGATCTAAGAAATGCTAATGCATTGCCAAGTAATTTCATTAAATGTACAACTTGTAAACAACAATGTAATGTGATGCAGCAGGTAACTCTGCAACTGAGAAAATGGCCTTAAATTATTCAACAGCTTGTTGATTACATGTGATTGAATGTTCTAACAATGCTCCTGTCACACATCTTCTATGGTTCAGCCTTAGGAAATTGACATTAACCTTTCAAAATCCGAGTGCTATGTTCCATTTTAAACAGATCTTGCCTTATGTAATACCTGAAAGGACAGGAAAAGAATCTGAGAAAACTAAGATCCTTGCTATTAACCGATATGAGTAACGGGTATACTGGAGGTTGCGAAAATGTTCCTTGCTGATAACCTAAACACTCCAGAATTTGAACATGTTTTTTCAGGCCTAAACCTCCTCATTATTGACATTAGGACAAGTGTAATGGTACAGATGTAACAAATTGTAATTCAGCTATATACACAGATCACCTGCAATGAAAAAATGATCACAGTCAACAAAAGGTGTATGACTAGGTAAAGTACACACTGCACCTCAGGATATTGACTTAGAAACAAATTGGTGGTGTCTAAATTAGATTTGAAAACAACATTTGAGAATGAATGCAATTTTAATGCAGTATTGCAGTTCATTTTTGATAACATATTTTTGTGTACATTGGATAGTTACCACACATCAACGTGAAACAATCCTTTAAAAAATCACCTGTTTACTAAATTATTCTCTTCCAAGATGCCACTTGTGTTTATATTGTGGTACAAAGTACAAACACAACAGAACTTTTAAAGTTGTAGGTGACCCTGCACCCCGTGTATAAAGCAGACGACTACCTTATTCATTTAAAATTTATCTACCTTTTCACCAATCGTTAATATAAAATTGATTAGTTTTGTGGTATCTAAATGTCATTTATTGCATAATACAGAGATTATTTAATGGCCTGGTGAGCTTACTGTATGTGCTTGCTTGTTTTTTGGTGTAGTATTTGTGAGCTTTAGGCCTTATTGAGAAAGTGGACCAGGTTAAGTTACGAGGAGTGGGTAGTGGTTAAGAGTGAATGAGAATGATTTCAGGCCTCAGGAACAGGACAGGGCTAAACTTCAAATGTAAAAGAATAGTTGAGTGTTGGTGGATTAAAAACTGTGCTCCCCTTTAAAGGATTTTGCTGCTTCTGGGACAAAAGTGTTTTTAAACTGACATCTGATTTACTTGCATACTTTCAGTTATGGGTAATTCTAGCACACCATTTGGCTATTGACAAATTCACATGGTTTAGTAATTTACTACAGTAAATGTGTGTTTATGCTACTGTTCCCATCTTTTGTCTTCTGCATTTCCCCATGGTAATTGTAGAGAAGATTTTTTAGTAAAGAGTACACTTTTAAATAGTCCATGAGGTTTATGTGTCATGTCTCAAATACTGGGGCAGGAGGCTTATGCCTTCCATACCTAAAACATAATATAGGAAAAAATGTTAATCTTTGAGTAACATGGGAAAAATGGCATTTACTAAATTATTTGTGCAATGTAACATGCAGCGAGATCCTTAAAAAGCTTTTAAGCAATTTTGCTGACTTTACAGAGATCAAATATGTATGGGGAAGTTCGTCCTTAATGTGAAAAATATAGGTCAGTGCACAGCTTAAATTGCATTTTCCTTCTGAGGGGCCCAGCTCTTAGACTTTTTAAGTATGTGTTATTACATCTCCATAATGCATTTTTGCACAGGAATTTCTTTTAACCCAAAAAACAAACTTAGAGTATAGAATTCAGAGTTCATAATCTCTTCCTTAACTGTGAGCTTATTATATGTGATGGTGTAGTGTTCTGTTGTATATTGAATAATTTCTAATACTATACAGCAAACCTTTGTAAAAACATCCAGAATAAATTTAATTCATATTGAAATCTACATTTTTTTTTTATTCAATACTCTCCTGCTACCACAAAACAATTCTGGTTTTAGAAAATTAGCACCGAAGAACCTGGTTTTAGCAGAGCTGGTGCAAGCATCTCTAATATCTGTAGCTTTAGAAAGCCATTATAAACTTGTACAAATGGATGCTTTGGACTCCCAAAGTAATTTTTATTCAGGTTGCATTGGTTTTATGCAGTAAACTGATACATCCATACAATTTTTAATATTTTAATAACTAATTCTGGAATTCTGTTGCAGTTGTCTGCAAGTTTCATTGTTTACAAGATAACCACTAAGCAAGTGGAATGTTGAGTTTTGACTGTGCACTTTTATTCCTTCCACATCCCAAAGATGTGCATGAAATATTTAATGTTGACTGTAATCCACTAAACATAGATGAATACATTGGACTGGCATCAGGGTATGTGTTTCAATGTGCTCTGTCTCTGTATCAGAATTATGCTAGTTAAGAAAATTGATAAATTGTATATTAGTAGCTCATTTTAAATTATTTCAGTAGTTTTATTTGTATGCTGTGCACAATCAAGTGTAAGGGGAACTTTGTGTGCAGTATATCTGGTTCCAATTTAAAAATGAAGGAAGTTAATGCACACTTTGTCATCCTTCAGATTGAGTCTCTGCCTCATACAGTAGATCAACTTGTAGGTGATTTACAAAGGGCACATGAGCACAGCTTGATATGAGTCAATAGACCAACTAAGTAACACTGGAGCATTTGAGTCACTTGGGAGATTTTGCAAATGCCATAGCATCGGGTCCTATCAAAAAATACAACTAAATGTATATGAGAGTTTGTTGTGACATGGAGTTGCTATGCAAAAATTAGCTGGCATTAGTAAGGTTAGTAGTGTAAAAAAAAGCTAGCTGTAACTGAAGGAATTCAAAGAATGACCAGATTACCAGTTAAGTAAATTTCAAAGTTGTGTAATCTGCCTCATTTGCATCATTTGCAAGATTGATAGCAACCCAGATAATGTTTTAGATCTTCGCATGGCTCTTTCATACAATACCCACCTTCATCTCTGGAGCCTTTTTAAAGTGTCATTTTAACCTTGCACATCTTTGGAATGTGAAGAAAAACTCTGGCATACCTTAGCCATGACCAGCTGGTAAGTTTAATTTTGTCAAATCAAAGATGTAAAATGTAAAAGATAGATCAGCCTTTTTTTTTGTAAACCATTTTGAATTTAGACCTTTTCATGCAGTATGTACTTTTTATGGAAATGGCCAGATCATGAAGTGCATATGTTTCTGCTTAAACACAAACCTTTGTGAATTGCTCATTAAAAGTGACGTGTTTTGTTTGGCTTGTTGGACTGTCACATTTTGCCGGCAGGGAGGGAAGCATTCCAGTCAGAACTGTCACACAAACGCAAACGTGAACCATAGAAAAGGTTTATTTCACATCATTATTTTAATCCTGGAATTTGCCAGGTTTAAAAATTAGCTGTGTGTGTAGTATTGTTTTGAACTTTTCTTAATTCTTAATGTATAAACTGTACATGTTTAACTTTTTTTATTTTTGTGCAGTGAAATACTCTGTGTTGCATCAGTCTTTTTTTCTTTTATTCAATTCTAAGTTTTTCCAACTTACTATCATCTTACCATCTTTGGCTTTCTCCCAGTGCAATATTCATAAATGACAGCTGATCACAACTATGAGCTTTTAAGGAAGTTGGCACTGAAGAAACATCTGTTGATAAGATGAAGGCCATTCTGAACTAATATTAATACACTAATATGTATTTTAGGTTTTATATTAATAATAAAATTATTATTGTAAGAACTAATTAACCAGATCACAAGTATCTTTATTTTCATACCACACATAAAGCTGGCAATATACTATAATTAGCAGCATTGCATATAGTTTATTATTATATGCATATAGTATTAAAGGCATTAAAGTTAATGGACCACAAAATAGATGTGTCTAAAGTATTAGTATGTAGCATTCTCATTTTTGCATAAAGCTATCCCGGAATTTTACTTAGTAAATTTTTGAGAGAGTACATTTTATTAACTTGTATAAACAAATCCAGGTCATGGAAAGTTTTTCTGGTTAAAACCTTATTGAATTCAGTGGAATTAACATTGTAAGTCCTCCAGTTTCTTCATATGATGGTGAAACTTGCTATATTTCCCTCTTGGAACAAATAAGTCTGTTTGTTATAGTTGAAATATTTAGTTTTAGTACATCTTTAGAAATAAGGTTAACCTCATCATTTGTAGCATTAAGAATAAAATGTTGAAACTCCAGGTGCTATACCATTTTCCTGTGTATTATGTGCATGTTTGATATTATTTACCAAAATTTAACTCATTTCTGTCTTTCAAGTACATAAGTGGCAAGCAATCTTTTTTTTTTTTTTTTTCTTCTTCTTTAATATTTAACGGCCCAAGACTAGTGTACTGTTTTATAGAATGACAAATTCTCCATTCAGCTCTTTCAAAACAAAGTTTTTCATCAGTGTAAGCCCATGCGGATTTTATGCCAGTATTGACAAATGTAGGTTATATTTTTTAATTGCTTTATAGTATGAGCAAAGCTGATATTTTCAAACCACAAATCATTGTAGATTGATATCACCTTGTACTCTAGTGAACTCTCCCCTTTCAGAATGACCATAGTGGGTGTGGTGGTTTTGAATCGGCAACGGAATTCCCATTAGTTTGCACATCTACAGGAAGGATGTTTTTGGAAAGATGTTACCAGGAAATAAAAAGTTGGCAACATGGTACTGTTGTTTCCACATTGACATGCTTATTAAAACATGTATGTTAAATAAAGTTCTCTTTATTAATTATTAAAGGAACTATACAAGTAAAAGGAAGCAGATTGCCATTCAGTTTGTCAAATGGGGAATGTTAATCTTTATTTTATTGTATAGTCTTTTCAAAGTGGTGTTCTGACTTTTGTTGTTGTTGGTGTGTATGGGTTTGTTTTAAAATCACTCTGAGGTTTCCGTAGTAATCCATTGGTACCCTGCACTAATTAGTCCCTTTAAAAACCTCTAGCAGTGTTGCCTTTATAGTATGATCTCTTAAGTACTGATGCATTGTATGATGTGCAAAACATTTACTCCACCTAAGAATGTTTTATGTTTAGAGCTACTTATTGGGGCAGTACGTGCTTATTCACACAAGGAATCACTTTTTTTATTTGTTCTAGTTTTATAAACACTGATATAATAAGATATATAATGTGTTTCTCCTAAAACCTCTTGATAACATGTGAGATGTCAAAACTAATACAGGTTTAGCCCCCAAACCTCTCTTCGAGGAACCCAAACCATCCTGCACAATCAAGAGCACAACACATTCAAACTGTGACAATGATTAGTCAAGTCAGGTGTGCTAGTGGTGTAGTTTAACAGATTAGTTTATAGATTGGAAACCATAAATGCTGGGGTGCCTAGAGGAGAGATTCAGAAATTGGCTAAACAAATGCATATTGACAGTCATATATTTCTGTGTCAACAAGGCTATTAATCAGTGTTCACTGCCATATATGCTCAAGATGTGATGTCCAGTATCATAAAGAAATTTACAGGTACTGTGCAGAAAAGTCAGGCAAGAGGTGCTTTCCCAAAGCAGAATCTTTCTTTTCAGGAACCAGTGGGTTCCTGTACGATTTTATTCCTTGGCCTCTGCTGTGTGTTGTGATCCCACCGCACTACACTATGACATTAATACAAAATATGTGATGTACAAAGGTTGAAGGTTAAACTGATGACATTGTAATATGAAAAAAATGGAGAATGGAGTTTTGTTCGCTCTTGTGCTGTGTGTTATCACAAATGCAGAATGCTATTTCAGAGAATCAATTTAAGGAATTAGGGTTAAACGAAAGAGAGTGAAAAACGGAAGATGACTATTGTGTTGGGTTCAAAATTTTGAGGCAGAAATAAGACCCAAACACAAATGTAAAATTAACATTATTCATTAAGTGTACCGGTACATTCATTAATACTGCAACGAAATTCAGATTTAAAAATAAATGGCGCCTTTGCTTGTGGTCAACCAATCGGCACATATCACCTGAGCCCCACCCATGACAGTTATTGGTTGAACGAAAAGTGCATACCCTGGAGTAGGAGCTAAAAAATTACCACAAACTACCTACAAGGAACAGCAAATGGCCCGAGTTACTGTGGTGGGAATACTGCAAAAGATGTCAAATTTTCTCAGCCTGTATATAAACTTTTAATGGAACATCATTGCTAGTACTTTAGGAACAGTAAAAAGGAGCTTTCAGTACACTGCTTTGTTGTGATATAGTTAGTACTGTTTTTATACTTTTTAGTATTTTTTTTTTTTTTAATCTATTTTTGTGATTGTGAAACTGTTATTTTAGACATTATAAAATGCAGATCGAGGCACTGGTGCAACAAAAAATCATTTTGTAGTAAAATGCCAATAATCAAAGTGATTTTCATGGTCTGGATCTAATGTGAGATTTTTAGATCTGCAGTGTTGTCATATTCATATTGATAAATGCAAGTAAGCAATTGTGTAGTCACCTTTTATATTAACCTGTACTATATTCATTATATACTGTACATAGAGAAATAAGCTTTTACTAGAATTTGTCTCTTAAACTATACACACGTATAATCTTTGCTCTGAGTTGTTTCTGAGTTGTGTGCAGTAGTAGGGAAATATCTTGTTCCGAATCATATGCATATTTACTGAGAATTCTGAAGTTCATTCAGAGAAGTAGTTATTTCTGTATTTTTAAATTAAAGCTGTTTGTCAAGTATGTTTTATCAACCTGTACAACTCTTTAGGGATTTTGCTTTAGAATGATTTGGCTTTGAAAGTGCTATCTATTTTGACTTGCTGTTAACAGATTTGACAGAGTTAAAAAAAAAATAAATAAATTAAAAAAAAAAAAAAGTTGTAGGTGAAATACTTGGTTTTATATTTTCTGTTTCAAATGGAATGTTTGCAGTTTGTCAAACAATATCTGTTTCTCATGTGTGGTAGCCCCTAGTACACTATGCTACATGATCATGTGGCTGGATAACTTGGCTTTTGAAGCTGTTTTTTACAAGTGGATCACACAAACTGAAGAATATTTCAGGGCAGAAAAATAGTAGACCAACCCTCAAATTCTAAAACTTATTTTAAGTGGAAAAACGAGTTAAAGACAACATGTGAACAGCAGAATATCAATTGAGTTTCTTTGTATCCAGACATAATGATCTCATGAAGAATGACCTAATTGAGATGCTGCACAATTAAATTTGCTACCCTAAAATAATATTTCAGTGAATTCAGAATGGGATGCTTGTAAATGGTTTATGCTTACTGTAGAGGATTTGAATATAGTGCTCACATGCACTGCATGAATTCATGGCCGATATCAGGGGCTTGTAGTTACTATGATTAGACCTCTGTAAGCCACAGTAAACAACACTGGAATCATTTAATCCATGAACTGACCATGAATTTCTAACTTGCATATGTTAAACTAGTTTGGTATTTTGTAATTTAATACCCTACAACACGGGTGTTGAACTCCGGTCCTGGAGGGCTGCAGTGGCTACAGGTTTTCGTTCTAATCATCTTCTTCATTAGTAGCCAGTTTTTTCTGCTAATTAACTTCTTTTGCTTTAGTTTTAATTAACTTCACTCAGACCCCCTTAGTTGTCTCTTTTTCCTTAAATAGCAGCCAAACAATAATGAGACACAAAACAAGCCACCACATGACCAGCTCACGTGTGCCCATCACACAGTATCTGAAAATAAAGAAAGGTGATGGTCTCTGTAAGGTTGATCTCTCAGGTCACCCAAACATTTTCAAGGTGTTCTTACAAAAAACAGAAAACTGAGAGCAGAATGAGAGCAGCAACTAGCCATGGAATTAAATAACGGGTTTCATTAACAGCAAGAATCAGCTTCAAATTAAGAGACTGGTTGGAGTTTGAAATCTCAGCTTAGCTGGTCATCTGTTGGCTC
Source organism: Polypterus senegalus (assembly GCF_016835505.1). Taxonomy (NCBI): domain Eukaryota; kingdom Metazoa; phylum Chordata; class Cladistia; order Polypteriformes; family Polypteridae; genus Polypterus; species Polypterus senegalus. Next base: position 223,291,473 of record NC_053156.1, read on the forward strand.
GTTTCACATCTCATTTCTGTTTGGCTGCCATTTAATGATGAAAAGAATCAATTCAGAGGACTAAATCCTTAAAAGCAAGGTGATTTAAAATGAAGGGAAAAGACGTTAATTAGCAATGAAAACAGATCACTGATTAGAAAAGGGTTACAATGAAACCCGGCAGCCACTGTGGCCCTCCAGGCCTGGAGTTCGACATCCCATTAATTACGAATACTTAGTTTGAAAAGAAGTATTGATTTGTATGAGAAAAGGTATAGGTGCCATACTATGGGCTTTGTCAGTTTTTGTTATGAGTTATGTTAGCAGCAGTAACTTTGTAACTTTACTCTTGGAAATTCTTTCCATACTCTATATGTAAATACATTCAACATACTCCTTTTGTTTTTATCATGGCTGTGTATGTTTTTCCTTAAGTGATGAGTTATCAGATGTGGTTACAGAATAATTTGCAAACACAGGTTAAAGGTTGTTGCTTCATGTTTATGTTGCTATCTGCTACTGTTCCTTAGTAGAATTTGTAAGGAAACGGAATAAAGACATGATTTTCATTATTGCATAGCATATATGTAAACAATAATCTTGAAATAATCTTTTCTTTTCCAAATGGCACCCAGTATAGATAGATACTTTATTAATCCCCAAGGGGAAATTCACATACTCCAGCAGCAGCATACTGATTAAAACAATATAAATTAAATAAAAATGCAGTGCAAATGGAGAGTGCAAGGCAGGGCATGCAGTATATTATCTTTAATGACCTAACTCTGCTATATATGTTATACACCTTATTCAGCTAACTTGTATATAGGAATAGAAATGCCAGAATTCAAGCCAGTACCATTTAGATTAGATGTAAAAGCTCCTAAAAGTGCTGGCTGAGCTCTGTGAAATCCTAGGTTGGCTCAAAATTGAACTGTGTTGTTAGAAAAGTTCATTACACAGCTAACGGATTATTGGCTCATAATAATGAGATGAATAAAGTACTCCTTGTTCATGTCCTAAACACCTTTATAATCAGATGAGGCATTACAGGAGCATCAAAATTAATGAAAAACAAAGGATGACAACAAGTTGCTTTAAGTATATTAATTTAGAAGGAAAATGCAAATAAAATGTTGCTTAAGTTTAATTTGGTCCTACTTAGTAAGACTATATTGGAGTCCTTTCTATAGTAAAGGCAATTAAGCATATTTTTTCCTACCAATTTTCTTATGCATTTGATTGACAAAAAGAAATCTGTGGCAAGAACACCAAGATTAATGAAGATTATTACATTAAATCTCTTCACACAGAAGACTTAAATGCAAGCAAAAATGTTGTTGTGGAGTGGAAGCAAATTTGTTTTCCCTAAATTTGCTGTGAACTGCAAAAATATGCAGATGTATCCTGTGGTAGTCTATTCTGTGAAATCTCTAAATGATGCAGAAATATGTTGTTAAGCATGCTATTTTATTCAAAAGCTGAATGTTGAAGCTGAAAGCCTATAAGGACAAGATTATAAAGCTACAATATATCAGCAAAAATGTAAAGAGGTAAAAGAGCATTAGCTTTAAACATATGTTCAGGCCTATGAACTTTTAGTACATATTGGAAAACACCTTTTGGTGTCTGTTCCATCTCCAGCACCTTTTTTGAAGAGAGTTTTACTTAACCATATTTATAGAGAGAGAGAATATCTGAAATAAGTATCCAGGGATCAATATTTGGCAAACACATTTAACTGGACTGTTCCAGCTCACTCAATGTCTTATTACTAAACTAATTCATTGTTACTTTTTCCTTGTAGTTTGGTGTGGTGAGTTTGTTTAAAGAATTTGGATTTTTGAATATGAGATTTAAGCAAATTTCCTTTAAGTGTCTACCTTGCTTAGTCCATTTTCTAACCACCAAGAGGAGCTCTATAAGGTAATTCACCTTCATAAAAAGAATGTTATGCCTTGAGTGGTCTATCTCCCTTGGGCTTCTTAAGTAATCTTCATCAAAATTCAAATTGCCTTGTAAAAAAACTACTGTAGATTATATACCCCCAACATTCAGATTTTGTTGATTTCGTGTTTTTATTTGCAATACTTTAGAAGAGGAGTTAAAATTTCTGATAAATTCATCCTGAGCCACATATTTGCAGGAAAGACAGAGTGAACAAGTACACAGTTACTTTTTTTTTGTTGTCATGAAAAAAGCTTTGTTTTAAATCCAGAATGCTTGAAGTGAAGTTTATTGCAAAAATATCAGCATGTTTGCTAATATGGTCTTGGCCCAGATTTACCCTTTTCATGGAAGCTTTCTTCATGACAAGGTGAAGAGGTCATCGCAGGGGTAATGTTACTGGTGTTAGTCATTTAAATATGTGAAAAATAATATTAGTTAAAATGTTTGTTAAACAGTATGGAATATCTTTGAAAAACCTTGTCCCCAAAAGCAGATATTTACTGTATGAGGAAAAAGTGTGTTGACTTTAAAAATTATTACTTAAAAATACAGGAATTGTGCTTAAGGCAGATGAGTTCTTCTGCTGTTAAAGCTGAGTGTTATTTGATCATTATAAGTAAAGTTCATCAGGAACATATAGGGATAGTGTTTACGAATGTCAATTAACAATAGAAACCTTTTGTTTCTGACTGAATTGTCAATGTTCAGGAGCCTTCATCCTTTGTTTAAAAAAAAAAAATGCAGAAAGACAGAACTTAATGGGTATAATCAAGAAGGAGTCTTGGCCTGTCCATTGGCTTGAGTTATTTTTTTTGTGTGTGTGTGAATAGTTCGATTGATCTGAATTCACGTGTATTCTGTTCACAGTGTAGTTTTTGTATATTAAAAATGTGGACATTTTAGGCATTAATATTTTTAATGTAAGAGCAGTAGATGGTTTGATATGGAATAAAACAACTGAATCCTTTGTCTGTCTTAAAAAAAACTTAACATATTCCCAGACCTTTAAAAATCTCAGTAGTCACTTGTTAAAATCTCAAAATGCAGTGTATTTAAGAAACATCACCTTTATTTATTTGTGCCTAAACATGGTTCAATACTTAACAATTTAAGACCAAAAAACTATGGTATTTCAAAACTTTTAATTTCTGGAGGGGGCATGCCAAGAAAAAAAGCCTGAAACATTTTTGACTAGAGATATCAAACGACATTTGATCACATACAGCGTCAGTGGTCTACTGCAATCATGCAAATCATGCAATATTACTATTTTTAGCAGTAACTAAGATCCAAGATTGCTCTATTCACAGCACTGGGCTTATTATTGAGGATCCTGATCAGATGGTACAATGCTTTGGCTAAAGGTTTGGGGGCTCCTAAAGTAAACTGGTTACCTTTAGGCCTTGTTCACACGGGCGTTAAGTTTTTGGATAAACGAACTTGCTCTGAACGTCCTAGACGTTTATGTTGCATTTTGTGGTGGCGATCGATTGACTTCTACACCGGCGTTCGTTTGTCTCTGTCTAACGCCAGCCTACAGCCCAAATTGTAGTTTGTGTGTTAACCTGTGGAGGCAGTGTCGGGAACTGGATATGAAAGCCCTTGTCATTTTATTTGAGGTGCCTCCTTTCAATATGGACCATTTTGCTATGTTAGATATTAATCTTCTTGTTTTAAAAATACTCGTAATACGGCGACGTAGGGAGAGAAAAATCGCCGCCGCTACTGGGTTCATCCTCTGACTGCACAACGTCGGGTTAAAGGAAGTTTTTTTGTGCTTTATGAAGAAATGCGATATATGGGATATATCCGGTCCTCCAAACCGTAAAATAAACGTGCAGAAAACGAACTAAAAGCGGATTCCTTGCGTTCGTTGGGTTTTGAACACCAAGAAAAAGCTGCATGCAACGTTTTTTTGATGCCGTATAAACGCGCTGCCGGACAAACGCACGTCGCCAAAGCCCGTGTGAACACTCTCATTGACTCCTACGTGTAGAAAACACTCGGCGCTTGATCCGCGTTCACCGGACGCTACGAACGCAAAAACGCTCGATTTTAACGCTTGTGTGAACAAGGCTTTAATCAAATGGTGCTTGTATCAAAATGTTACGCAAATAAATTATAGCTACATTGCTATCATTTCTTATAATAGCTTATAATTTCTCCTTCTATAACAAGGCAGGCAGTGTGGTGTAGTGTACTTTGATTTCTTTGTCTCAAAAATTTTACCTAGAAATTTTTCTTTTAGTAGTTTTATTATATTTACAAACATTAGAATTTCAAGACCATCTTTAAAATGTGGCTACATTTTTTCGACATCAGCAGGGCTTCCGTAGCCATCCCTGTTTGAAAATCCCACATGTATTGCAGTCTATTGCATATTAGTTTACAGAGGTTGGCTTTTTCAAAAAAAGGCACAGGTGTTATTTTGAATCAAATCGCAAATCGTCAGGAACAAATTGAAAATTTAATTGAATTGACAAGTCACCATACGTTCACAGTGAGTAGTCCCACCTTGAAGGTCTTGTCCTCATTGCAAATGCAGGGCAAGAAATTATTATAATGTAGTGGCTAGCTTCTTGAGAACATTTATTGATTGAGTGGATCCAACTACTTAACTGACTATGAAATCTCTAGAACTATTCATGTTCCACATATCGTGGTTTTAGGCAGCACTGTGCATTCAAAAGGTGCTTTGGCATTTCTATCTATTGGAGTTAAGGATAGTTAAAGCACCTTGAGCATAAGAAAGGTGCTATATAAATAAAATGTATTTTATTATTAAGGAGGAGAACCTGTGTTACCTCACCCCCAGCCCAAATTGTTTTTTTACTTGCTTTGAGTAAAGCAATATCATCCTATGTAATGTTTCTTCACTCTTCATATCATGATGCCGTCATGATGCTAATTGAGAGCACATAGTAATTATTTAAGATGACTCTTGCCTCTATTGTTGATGTCCCTGTGCTCAGCCACTTAATGCTTGTTGGTCATTTGATTTTATTTATTTTTTTAATTTTTACCATGATTAACACAAGGTGTTAGAATGGAATGTTGTGTTTCCCATTATGTATTGTTCTAAAATGAACTGATTAATTTTATTCTTTTTACATATGACATGAACAAATTGGACCAAAATAATTTAAATAATCAATGCACATTATTATGAATATGTATTGCATTTCAGTGTTGTGGTTTTTTTTTTGTTTTTTGTTTTTTTAAGATATAATATTTTATGTCACTGCCTGTCTTTGAACTTTGACAAAATTTCATCATGCAGTTGCTGTTGTGTGTTCAGAATGCATACAGTGCTGAATTGCCTGTGCTTTTTTGCCTTTTTTTTTTTTTTTTGTTGGTGATATTAAAATATCAGTAAAGCAAAGATAGCCTTAGTAATTTCTTGTATTTTGAGTAATCCAAATAATGTTTGTGGCCTTAGAAATAAAAGTTTTAACTAATTCTTAAGTTTTTTCCCCTTTGGTGCAGAACTAATAACTATTACTTGTTGAAAATATAAGACTTGATTTATACCACCAATTATCAGGCTAACAGTGCTTAATCAGAATACATGTTTGTAAAAACTTGAGTGCCTGACATAGTTGCGAAAGGCCGGAAATTAAAAAAAAAAAAAAATTAATGTGGTATATAGATAAGGAATCTGTATAATAGCTGAAAAACAAATCATCTAGTTCTTTTCATCTGGTTCTCAAAGTTTGATTTCAGTTAGATTATAGTCCATATAGTATATAGTAATTCTGCCTAGGTTGTTTTGTAAAACGAAATACATTGCACTGTACATAGTCAAATTATTTCTGAGATTTTCTGAATTTTTCAGTTGATTACTCATTTATACAATAGTTTCCATGAAAATGTGGAATTTGTCTTGCTTATTTAACACAATGCAATCATGTCTGTGTGGCTTGTGTGAAAATGCAAGCCATAAATTGAGGATATTTAAAAACTTCACCCACTCAACCACCTCTTACACAGTTTGACCATCTTGAAAAGTAGTTCATTAACATTCTATGAAAATATGTAGATTAAGCTTCAGCATTAGAGGAAAAATGTTTTAAAAACAGAACAAATATCACACTGGTCCAGATTTCCTTTCATTAAGACACCATAGTCAAATAAACTGTTATTTTTGACAATTCCCATAAATTGTACAACTTCTTCCCTTTTATTAATTGTATATGTTGCATTTTAAAAGAAATTTGATAAATGCACTGAGTTGCAAACCTGTTTACCCTTGATACGTTAGTATTAGGACTGTGGTCCTCTTGGTTCTTTCTGTGGCATAATTCCATTTTCAAACAATCCCATTAGTAATTTTCATTATAATTTTTACTCAGTTTATCCTAAAGAGTGTTGCAACGCATTGGGCTTGGCCGACTAGGCCATCCTATCCACAACAGTTTTTTTCCAGCAACTTCCTGGAGAATTCCCATATATTTCCAGGCCAGATCTAAGATATAAACCTTTTAGTGTGGTCCGAATCTGCTGCTAGACTAGTGCTGGGCGATATGGAAAAATCATATATCACGATATGGATTATTTTATATCACAATAACAATATATATCACGATATACCACCCACAATAAAGTACGTTTCCAGTTATTCTCTGAAAAGTTTGACAAAAATATCATTGCATACTTTTTTTTGCAACTTTATTTTGAAGTGACATTTAACTGAACTGTCACAAAACCACAAGATGGAGTTTCTTTGCGAAAAAGTTCATTTTTATTCTTGATTATCACTGATATAAAGGGTAGAGTATGCATTGCATAGCGACAAGACATTATCATTCATTTGTCATAGCCTATTTAATGCAATATTTTCTTTAGTAATTGATAAAATTAGGATAGAAACGATAGAAGAGAAATAGGACGATAGACACTTTTCTATCGTCCCCACGATATATATCGTCATATCGCCCAGCACCATGCTAGACGTTTACTCCCTCAGCCGTGCCGTGTATATGTCTCATGGGGAGACAACAAGGGGGCATTTTAACTCCTATTGATCCCAAAAAGCAGCAGTTCTACTGTCTAACAGAACAGTTTCCCACTCCTTACCTTAGGAGAAGAAGCCTCTCTTTTCTAGGTCGTGACATCGGATATGGATGTGCTGATTCTCATCCCAGCATCTTTACACTTGGTTGCTGATTATTCTAATGTATGCCAGAGGTCATAGTTTGAAGCTAATCTACATAGGTGCAATTCTTAAAATTCCAAAGTAGATACTCTACAGTCCCCAGTTGTGACTGTGTATTTTATCAGGTGGAGTCTGACACTCATACTGACTTAATTACCAAAATGGTGGTACTTCTGTTTTCTCAGACCAGAATATTTAAAAGAAAATAGCTATTTTGGGAAGCATTGCTTAATTATAGGCAAGCTCTTATAATGTTTTTTTCTTTCAAGTAAACTAGAAATATATTGAGGCACACAAATGGGATATGTTTTTGATATTTTTATATATTGTATATTAAAAGCAAATGCTTAGTTTTAATGCCTTGTGGACATAAAGGTTTACAGTAGTGTGAAAAACTATTTGCCCCCTTCCTGATTTCTTATTCTTTTGCATGTTTGTCACACAAAATGTTTCTGATCATCAAACACATTTAACCATTAGTCAAATATAACACAAGTAAACACAAAATGCAGTTTTTAAATGATGGTTTTTATTATTTAGGGAGAAAAAAAATCCAAACCTACATAGTCCTGTGTGAAAAAGTAATTGCCCCCTTGTTAAAAAATAACCTAAATGTGGTGTGTCACACCTGAGTTCAATTTCCGTAGCCACCCCCAGGCCTGATTACTGCCACACCTGTTTCAATCAAGAAATCACTTAAATAGGAGCTGCCTGACACAGAGAAGTAGACCAAAAGCACCTCAAAAGCTAGACATCATGCCAAGATCCAAAGACATTCAGGAACAAATGAGAACAGAAGTAATTGAGATCTATCAGTCTGGTAAAGGTTATAAAGCCATTTCTAAAGCTTTGGGACTCCAGCGAACCACAGTGAGAGCCATTATCCACAAATGGCAAAAACATGGAACAGTGGTGAACCTTCCCAGGAGTGGCCGGCCGACCAAATTTACCCCAAGAGCGCAGAGACGACTCATCCGAGAGGTCACAAAAGACCCCAGGACAACGTCTAAAGAACTGCAGGCCTCACTTGCCTCAATTAAGGTCAGTGTTCACGACTCCACCATAAGAAAGAAACTGGGCAAAAACGGCCTGCATGGCAGATTTCCAAGACGCAAACCACTGTTAAGCAAAAGAACATTAGGGCTTGTCTCAATTTTGCTAAGAAACATCTCAATGATTGCCAAGACTTTTGGGGAAAATACCTTGTGGACTGATGAGACAAAAGTTGCACTTTTTGGAAGGCAAATGTCCCGTTACATCTGGCGTAAAAGGAACACAGCATTTCAGAAAAAGAACATCATACCAACAGTAAAATATGGTGGTGGTAGTGTGATGGTCTGGGGTTGTTTTGCTGCTTCAGGACCTGGAAGGCTTGCTGTGATAGATGGAACCATGAATTCTATTGTCTACCAAAAAATCCTGAAGGAGAATGTCCGGCCATCTGTTTGTCAACTCAAGCTGAAGCGATCTTGGGTGCTGCAACAGGACAATGACCTAAAACACACCAGCAAATCCACCTCTGAATGGCTGAAGAAAAACAAAATGAAGACTTTGGAGTGGCCTAGTCAAAGTCCTGACCTGAATCCAATTGAGATGCTATGGCATGACCTTAAAAAGGCGGTTCATGCTAGAAAACCCTCAAATAAAGCTGAATTACAACAATTCTGCAAAGATGAGTGGGACAAAATTCCTCCAGAGCGCTGTAAAAGACTCATTTCAAGTTATCGCAAACGCTTGATTGCAGTTATTGCTGCTAAGGGTGGCCCAACCAGTTATTAGGTTCAGGTGGCAATTACTTTTTCACACAGGACCATGTAGGTTTGAATTTTTTTTTTCTCCCTAAATAATAAAAACCATCATTTAAAAACTGCATTTTGTGTTTACTTGTGTTATATTTGACTAATGGTTAAATGTGTTTGATGATCAGAAAGATTTTGTGTGACAAACATGCAAAAGAATAAGAAATCAGGAAGGGGGCAAATAGTTTTTCACAACACTGTATATACTTTAAACTCTTTATTAAATAACAAGGCTGTCAGTATTCAAGGATTTCTGGGATGTACTGTACTTTCTGGCTACAGGTTATGAGTCAAAGTATTTATAAAAACTTTAAGTCTTAAACCTGTTATTTCCACTCTGTTAGCTTTAGCATATTATATAAACTTACTTTTGCTGAAGGTGATATTTATGGCACCTTTCATGTCATCTTTTTACATTTCTGGCCTAAATGTAAATGGATAAATTTGAATTGTTCCTGCCTTTTGCATAAAAGTTCACAATTAGAAATGACTCATCATTAACTGTAAAAAGGGTATTTTGGAAGTGCACTTGGCCTAGTTGGCAGAGGTGCACATGACAGCCACTCTTTTGCATTAAAATAAAGTCTACAGCCGTTGTCAGCAGATAGCACACAAAATCATCACATCTCAGCTCAGTGTGCCAGAATCACTTTTGCATTGGTTCTAAGAACAGCATTCTTTATTTAGAGTGTGTTTCGTGTTATTTTCCAACAATTTTAAAGTCTGGAGACATTAAAGATCATTTATTTTTGTGACAAAAATAAATCCCATACCCCAAGGAACAGTTATTCAGAATGTGAGGTTAGTTGCAGTAAATTTTTGATCATTTTAATCTTTAAGGATACTCTCCATTTTCTAGTTACAGCTCTTTATTTGTATATGTTATGGGTAAAGCCTGAAAATTGGATAAATCTAGCTTTACATAGGTAAAAGATTGCGCATTACCCAGGTCTTTTGGGTAATGCAAGCTTTATCTATATGTTAACGTATACTTCCAAACAATTTTCTTTTTCAAAGCCTCCTGGTGCTTCTCTCACCTCTTGTTTAAAAGTCCCTTCGGAGTCAGTCCCTAAAGCTCCACAATTCTCAACAATCTCAGTTTCTGACATACCCAGTTTCTGACTTGACTCGCTTTAGTAAGTGTAATCTTTATTAAGGTAATTTTTCAAGCTTAATTTTTTTTCCAAATTTTATTTATTCCTAATAATCCTAATGTTGTTTTGAATATACTGTGATCCCTGGTTCAAATTCTAGCTCTATGTATTTGAGTGTGTTTTCAGTGATTGGAAGCTCCTATATCACTGTCTACTGCAAGTGTTTTTTTTTTTTAAGTTTATGATAAGTAGTATAGAGAAGCTTGGTTATGCATTTGAATGTTTGTCATGAAATTTAGCTTGACATTTTACTTAAGACAGATAGAATTAATGGTGACATGATGCCTGTTGGTTAGCACAAGCAAGTAAGAATGTTGCTCCACCACGTATACAACACTATATAAACTTACTTTTTGAAAATTAAGACATTTAAAAAAAAAAAAAAAGAAAACACTGAATGCTATCTGTCTCTCTGTCTGTTGTAGAATGTATTAATCATGGCACATGTGCAAGCTTCGCATGGGCAGTGACTAAGTAGGAATTTGTACCCAGTATCAAATGTCTTTCAATACAGTGTTACTATTTTTTATTTCACTGTTTTTTTTTTTTTTAGAGTGAAATAATTGTTTATAGAGGAGCAGTTTTTCTGTTTTGGTGTTTATAAATATCATGGGACAGACAGTCATGGGGTTTAGAGTTAATTGGAAAAACATTTTCAGTCCCTCATTATGATGCAAAAGCATCATAAGGGTGTGCTGTGTGTGCACTCCTTAACTTCGAGGACATCTTCAATGTCGAGTCAGGACAAAGAATTATCGATGACACCAGCAATCCCAACAATGGCTTCTGTTGTGGTCGGGTAAATGCTACGGTTTCCTAAAGTCCAGTTCAGACAAACTGAGGAGGAACTTTTTTTTCCCCCCCCATAGTCCATCAGCAGCTTTAATAAGGAAAGTGCCTAGATCTACATGATGCACTTTTAACTCTTATATTCTTTTATTTAAATTAATTACATTATTTAGTTATTTATCACATATTTAAAGTTATTTTAATTTTTGATATTTACAAAGTTATCATTGTTGTCCCTTTTATATTCTTCTTTAAGACACAGTCATTGGAGCTGAGCAACTAAGGATTTCACTACATATTGTACTGTATGTAGAATTTGTATGTGACAAAGTTTTAATTTCCGGTTTTCTCCCACAGTCCAAAGACATGCAGGTTAGGTGCATTGGCGATCCTAAAATGTCCCTGGTGTGTGTTTGTGCCCTGTGGTGGGCTGGCGCCCTGCCCGGAGTTTGTTCCTGCCTTGCGCCCTGTGCTGGCTGGGAATTGGCTCCAGCAGACCCTCGTGACCCTGTTTTAGGATATAGCGGGTTGGTGAATGACTGACTGACAAAGTTCAATTTTATTTGAAAAACTAAGTGCACTTATTGTGCTATTGCACCTGTGGTTTAAAGTAAAGTCACAGTATTTCTGGTTTAATTGAAAGCTTAGATTGGCAGAGCTGTTTTAAACTTTTTTTAAAAACTTTAAAGAAGTATAGAAGCTTAATCTTGTACTGATATTAAGTAATTTGAAATATAACAGCTTAGCAAATGTTTATACAGTTTTACTCTCTGTCTGTCTAGTACTTGATTCTCGAAAACTTAATGTGTACTTTTTAAAATATTGAAATGTCTCCCTAATATTACCAATAGAAATGCTAATCGTCTTGTCAGTCATTTTGTCATGGGACTCTTCAAGACTTAATGTAAAAAAAAAAAAAAAGGGTAGTTAACAGTAATGTAACATGCAGCAGAAATGAATCAAATCTGTTAAACATTATAATAGAGGCAAAGTTTGGAACTAAGGCAAGCATAAGCATCATGTAAAGTCTATATTATGCATGCCATTTATTGCTCTAGTGTGAGCAAGGCATTCTTAAGGTGGTATGTAGTGTGTTTCCAGGGCTGAAAAGGATTAACAAGTCTTGAAAGGTTTGGAAACCACTGTCCTAGACTAGCAGTTGTGGGTTCTTTCTTAACCACATTTCTTTTCAACCCTAAACTGAACTTGCATCAAGATCCTGTGCTGACATTTTGACAGTTTCCTTTAATGGCAGGAGTGCTGCTTCTGGGAGGAATATAGTTTTAAACTCATCAGTTGGCTTGAGCACAGTATTAACATGAGGAGGATTTATGCAATTTTTATTGAAGTGAAAGTAGCCCACAGACATCACATAATATAATACCGATGCAGGGCACACCATCTTGTTGAACTCCTTTTTGTTCATCAGTCTTGTACTGTTTTCATCTATGGTTTTTCATACTGTGTTCTAAACTTGATGAAGAGAGCATAGAATGGGAAAGAATACAATTATAAACATTGATACTGTATAGAAAGCAAATTTTAAAGTTCATGCTATGTAGATATCCTAAAGAATATTGGAGAGTACAAAAATGCACATTGAGAAACAAGCCTCCAAATATAAAGTCATCTGAAATAAATCAATATATGTAGATGAACACTTTTTCAAAATAAATATAATATAAATATAATATACTGTTAGAGGATGCCAGTAAGTATTTTTTTAAAGTCTCTGTTACATTTTAATCATCAACTTCACTACTGGCATTTTTAGTGAAAATTAGATGTTGGAGAGTGTCTGAATTTAGGTAACGGAAACAAATTTGGGTGGACTGAACAATTTCCTGATCAACTTATTGTATAAATGACTTTCAGCCCCCAGCAACCTTTTTAAGCGTATTTGTTCTTTCTCTTTGATGGGCAAAATATTTAAATCTGGTAGCTAATTTGGAAGCTGAACTTTTTCTGTGTCATATCTGGTGATTGCAGTATGTATATTAGTAGTTATTCATATTTTATTTCCCACTGTTTTTTGTTTGTATGCAATTGTCAAACACCTTTTTGTACCTATTGATAACATAAATGAGCAAAGACCACTTAAAGCATTAAATAAAAAGTAAATTTAAAGTGTATTAAATGCAAAAAATAGAAACAAACGGTTACTGTTTAGCATTGAGCAATTTCAGGCTTTTGCATATGCAGTCACATGCATCACCTGCCTTGTCATGTGTTTTCTTGAAAGAAGCTACAGTTACAATACTTTTGTATTTCTTGTCATTTTTTTCTTGTATCAGTTTCTTGAGTATAACCTATTTCTGCAACATTTACATTTGCAGACAGTCCTTTAATCTTTAAAGTGGTCGAAACTTTTGGGCATGTACCATGTTGCTAAAGTATGTGTGTTTTTTTTTTTTTTCTTGTCTTTCTTTCTTTAACTGCTATCTTTTCATAGTCTAACAACTAGCTTGTGAGTAAATTGCCCTCGACATAAAAGTTTTTCAGTTTTCCAACTTGTCTGGTTTTAAAGAACAGCACAATCTTGTTTTTATCTCTGAATAAACCTTGCAAAACAAATTCCATCCAAAGCAGCTTTCGGGCCTCTTCGAAGCACATCAGATTCAGTGCAGCAGGGCAGCATATGGATGCTTAAGGCTATGCTGAGTCAGCATTATGTAAAATAAGCTAAGGCCACTTTAACTGCTATATGCATCATTAGCAAATTCTCTTTGCCCGCATCATAAAGCAGATGTTGTCAAATCAAATACATTTTCTCCTTTTTCATCTTTTAAAGTCTGATTGGACTAAATTCAGCAGATGTGTCTTGTTAAAATATATGGATCCTTTTTAAGTTGAAAACATCTGAAGAGTAATGATTTCCTAAACTCTTTTTTTTAAACTACATTCCTGAAGTGCTGCAGCGGATGCAGGTTTTAATTTCAACAGTTTACTTAATTTAAATCATATCATATTGTAGTATTAATGTTGTGTTATTTAATTAAGATGGCCTGTTCCTTCCCCCATTCTACTGCATCAGATATACTGTCTTGTGCAATTTACTTTTCTAAGAAAAATTAACATGTTTTCTGGGCTAGAGCAGATTAGCAACCTTCAACTTCTCAACCAGGGGTTTATAAATTAAGTAATTGTGTGCTTGAGAAGCAGAGTCTCATGCTAGTCAACATCACTGGAAATGTTTGCTTCTTCAGACTGCATAGATATAAACAAATTCAACAATTTCTCTTGAACCCTGATCCTACTTAAAAAGGCCTAAGAAGAGGTACCAGAGGAAATTTGGGATAGGTAAGCAGATATTCTTGGATATTTATTGCTATGTTACATTATACACAACCATTACAGGTTGAAAGGCTATGTGACAGATTGATTTCTGTGCATAAACTAATATGGTTGACTTTAACATCAGATGTAAACATCTGTAGAAAAGCATCTGCCTTACTACAGGATCCCAAAAGGTGTTGTGCAGTAACATTTTTTTAACTGCTGTGGACTTGCACATCAGTAACAGAGCGTCAAAATCCAGGACCATTGGTTTCAAAAGTGTCATTAATAGCTGTGAATCCTTATTTTATTACTGCTTTTCTTGCACTTGAGTAATGAAGTAACCTGTTTTAACCACATATGTAGAGACTTGTGACTTTCTGTGGAACAAAATGATATGCGGTAGTTCCTCCAGGAACCAAAGAGAGAGGTCTAAACTAGGTTATTAAAGTGTAGTGTGGTAAAGCACGATAGGGGCCTGCAACATAGGGAGCTCTTTTAAATAAAAAAGGTGCAACTCGGTCTCCATGGGTGTGCGTGGTCATGCATCCCAGGGTGTTTAATGGGGAGATTAGGGCTAATTGTGCTTGTATGTTGGAGTGCGATTGATTCCAGTTTCCTCAATTACTCTCCATGGGTCGAAATTGACACAGTGTCCAAGGGATTATAATGCACCCTGGGTGGACTAGAAAGGGGAGGACAGAAAAAAGAAATCGGGTGACTAGAAGTTCAGAATCATTAGTTTTAGCCAGCACAGTGGTAAGAAGGCAGGCGGCCAGTGGGCCTGTGAGCAAGAGGAACGGCACTTCAAGGTGAATTGTTCCCTGCTGCGCAGTATGGAGGAGTGAACACTGATCAAGTGGATTCCTGGGGATCCTGTTGGCAAGAGGATGTATGGAAGAATGAGGTTTGGCTCTGGTATGTGCCTGGCTCCAAAGGATAGCGGTCGGGACAAAACTCTTGGAGAAAGATCCTGTGAACCGTTCGTAGAGGTGAAAATAAAGTTTGTCGTACTGTTTTTGAAGCATTTCAGGATTGTTTCATGGGAGCGTTCCCTCTGAAAAAGCACAATGCAGACAGGCCCAAAACAGAACTTGTATCCAATCAAGATAGTAATCCAGGACAACCATGTACTGTATAATCCAAACAGGTGAAACTGTGAAGGCTCTGACAGCCAAAGAACTGTGATTCTTCTTCCTCTGCATCTTGTTGGTTCCTGCATTTAAAGGGCCCAACTTCTTCCTAGCCACCCCTCTGCCCTACGGAACTGCCCAATAGTGCAACACCCAAAGGACAGCTGGGATATGCAGTTCCCTAGTCCATAACACTGGTACACATTATCTTTCTGCACTGTAGCTAAGGTATATGGGATAATTTTAACATGTTAATAAAGTGAAGGGATGTACAATAAATCTGGGTTTTGTATTCCACATCTTTTTAGGGTTTCTGCATCTGTCATTCCAAACACCCTGTTGCAGAGAGCATAGTTTTGGATGGCAGTTCAATATATCTAATGATGTGTTCAAAAATGGGATGCAACTTTCTATAGCACATATTTAAATTGTTAGATAACATTTAAAAAGTCTCATGTTTTGGAGAATATTGTTTTTATTGTCTTCATTTGAGATTCCAGTAATGATACACTAAGGAATAGGATACAGGAGAGTAACACACGTTTCTTGCTGTCTGTGTCTGATGGCTCTATAATGCCATCCTCAGCCATGTTAGTCTAAAGTACATTTGTTTAAAAATTGTGTGCTGAAACTGAAAATCCAAAGCACATGATGGATTTAAAAGAATCTTTTTTCTGTTATTTTAAAGCTGCTTTGTTAATGTTGTGACTGGTATTTGACATATTTTTTGGAATATCTCCCAGCAGACGCACAGAATCTCACTCTGCTGGTAGACACAGCAGCCATGTGAAATCTTAAGGCAGTTCTTTTGAAATTCATCTTCCTCTCCTTCTCTGCTGTCTCCTTAGTTACATGTCACTTTGTTTATCAGGGACAGAGTTTCTTGATTGCAAAATAAGGGTTTCTTGGTTTGTTTATTGTGAAGTCTCCATGGCTTCGTTATTTAAATCTAGTAGAATCTCAACACAGTAAGGAGGTGTATAATGTAGCCTTTCATCCTTTTTTGAAACCTTAGCACCACTCTCGTCATAACACTTCAATTAGACCTCTAAAATGGGGAAGTGAGTGGAAATGGACATGGAAACAAAAACTCCTTATAAATGCAGTCATAATCCCACAGATGAAAGATTTACACCTTTGTCTAAGAACACACATCAAATGGCTGACCCTGCAGTTTCTTTTGTACTAAGCAATATCAGCTGGGTAAACTACCCTGTCTGTCCATGGCCTACTCCCATCTCGTACCATATTTGTGGGTAAATAATCCAATGCTGGACAAATTCTGCTTCAGAGATAGGAAAAGCTGACATAGAAGAAAATAGTTTTGGTATGGGTATATTTCAGTGTGAAGAAGTGTGAATCATATGTTGATGACAATGTTCCCCTCCAACTCTGGGAATTCATTTTGTGGGAGAAGAAATAAAGTTTTAATCTGTGGGTTTGAAAAGTGGTGCGGCACTTGAGTGCTATAAAATGGTTATTCCTGTGGTAACTTTTCTGACACCACCCAAACCCAAAAAACCAGAAGGGTAATAAGGGCCCATTTTCACAATCAGTACTCATACTGGAAATCTAAGTCAAGCAAGCTTTTGCACTTTTCTTTCCATGGGAGGTTTTAAATTCTTTTCTTTAGTTCCATATTTATATGGATTTGAAAAGAGTGTTTTGCATGTACCCACAGTTCTGACAGTTATGCCTATCTATTAGCAGAATGGGGTCTATGTTCTATATGGTGTTCACTTTTCTATATTATGTGACTGTGCTAGGACCTAGATGTATAATCATACCAGATTATGACCCTCAAGATAGAGTGGAGAGTTTAGATCAGAGACTGCATGCTCACTAGTGACTGCAGACTTTTACTGTTTTTAATATAAATGATGCCTTGTACTATTGAGGTGTCATCTGTTACAAACTATTAACAAAAAATCAAATAATTTCTGATTTTGGCTTTTGTATACTGATAAGCATTAAATCGAATGAAGTAAGTTTGATATTTTACCCATTCCTATTGTCCAATAATCCGTACAATTTTTAATGTGCCGATTTCTCTTCTCATCATGAAGATCTTGTGAAATGTGATATCTGTCTAAATGTTGGAAGATCGATGGTCACTTTTATTTCAGCTTCATTGTGTTCAAGTTTCACAGTCATTCTATTTGCAATCAAGGCACTGAAGTTTAAAATGATTGGATACCAAGGCCTCTGACAGATGCCTCTGAACAGATCATCTAATTAATGTAGGTCTTCTGTGTAGAACTAATCAATGAAATGGTTTTGGGGTAAAATAATTGACCACAATGAGGAGGCAGCACTGTAGTGAGTTTCTTCATTTAAGACCAAAACATTTGTAACCTCAGGTAGTTCTTAATTTATGTTTTTTTACAGTATTCCATATACAATGTCCATTGTTTCTTGTAATCTTGATTTGTTTGCTTAGATCTCAGATCTTGACATTGATTTTGTATCTCCAGTGGCTTATCTTTTCTAATACTATCAATCACAATTAAACAGAACTGGCATTCGAGGATCACAATGCTTCACTCTGTTATGGATTGGGGCTATTTAACCACATAATAAATTGGTTCCCCGTGCCTAATAGTCAACCAGTGAAGTCTATGTATTGGCCTGGGCTCTTAGCTTAGTAGAAACCTGGCAGATAGTGATTGTTTCCTCCTGTGGTCTATTATACTATTTAGAACTATGCTATTAACTATCATATCATCAGACTCTCTGGATGCACCTTGAGACTCATGCAAGATTTGACTCTGTCAAATTCCCTTGTAAAACAGTTGTTAAACAACACTGTTAATAGAGATTACACACATCCCTCAATTATGCATATACTGTAAGACTGTGATGTGAGATTACTGGCAGCAAGTAACCATTGAGGCTGGAGTCAACAACAGAAGTGGCTATTTGGCTTGTCTACATCGGCAATGACTTGAATTGGTTAAGATCAAAATAAAATGTATGTAGTTTTTCAGTGTTTCAAAGGGCAAGGCATATCTTTCCATTAATATGGCATGTACTGTGTTAATAGAGACACGTAATCGCCAAAACATGTAGTTAGTAGGACATGCAAAACCGCAAACTTAATCATTTCTAAATACAAATCTGCAGACACTGAATTTGTATCATTCATTTGGCTTTTGAAGGCAATTTACTGTTCAATAGTTATAACCCATAAGTAAAAGCACATGTCATATATTTGAACAGAGTGCAATGGTTTCATGCAGTTCTAAATTTATTGTGTATGGATAACAACCACCAAAGTAATTTTGTACTTCTGGATTTGTACATGGCATAAGCAATGGCAAAGTCTGATCACTCACGAGATAAAGCAGCAAAACAAAAGCTGCTTAATAGGAGTTCTGAAATAATGGATTTATGTAAAACTGACAATTTTTTATTTTACACAGGAGGGTTTAAATATGGGGCAAATGTTTAAAAATGACTTATCTGTTAAATATTACTCTTTAGTAATTTTTTTAACCAGCTAATACAAATTAAAATCTTATAGTAGCCAATAGTACAAGCCTAATAGATTGGTTCATTGACAAACCAAGCATGTTGTTGCAAAAAAGCTTTATTAAAGAGTTTGTATAAATGGAAATATCCTGAATTATCTTGTAATAAACTAATTCAACAGAACATTTTAAATAATAATTTGAATTTTTATATTTAGTATGGGTTTTAAGCAGTATTTTTCAATTATTGGACAGAACATGTCTAAGAATAAATAGATCAGAATTTGCACATACTGTAAGATAAATCAAGTTGTTCATGTTATATCATGGCTTTGTAAGCCCTTTGCTGATATCTCCCCAAGATTAATACCACCCCCAAACCACAGTTGTTACACTGAGAGGATTCTAATTTCTTCCACACATTAAAATTCAAGCTTAGCATTGTATTTTTATATTTACTTAAATAACAATTGGGTAACTACTAGTGTTCCGTGGGAAGATGTGATTCTTCAATGAGGATACACATTCGGAAACAATTTGTATAAAATTTAGTAGTGAGTAGACTAAACGGATAAGATTTTATAAACTTCAGCATGGAGAAATTCAAATGCATTCAGCAGCAGGAACATAAAAAAACAAGAATACAGACTCCCAGGATAGATAATTCATCCAATCAGTAAATCAATAAAAAAAATCAAAAAATGTAAATAATCTTGAGTATATTGTGTTGGGAGCATTGAATTGCCTGATAATAAAGCAGAAAAGACTCCCACAGGTGCATCTTAGCACACTGTGGTGGAATGAGCTTTTGGGTAGAAGTCCTCCACCTGAGAGAGCACCTCCTGGAGGGAACAGAAGGGATTTTTTATGATGGCATCCAATTTTGGCATCATACTCCTTTCCACAACAGCTGCCAGTGTGCCCAGAGTTCGCACTGTGATGCAGCAGGCTTTCCTCGTACGTTTCTTCAGGGATTGTACTACTTTTGTGCTCTGGTTGCTTCAACAGGAGACTGAGTATAGTACACCACACTGGCTACTATGCACTGGTACAACATTTCCATTACCTTGATGCACACATCAAAAGACCAAAGTCTACTTCGCAAGTACAGTCTGCTGAGCCCTTCTTATACAGTGCTGTAAGACTAGTCCAGATTTTTTTATTTTATGTGAACCCCCAGGTAGTTGTACCTCTGCACCACTTCAGATCCTTCCCCCTGAATGGTGACTGGTCTCAGAGGCTTAAGGCACATTGGAAGTCCATCACCAGTTCTTTTGTATTGCTGATGTTGAGCTGCAGATTGTTGTCCCTGCACCACAAGACAAAGTCCTTCACAATTTTTCTTCTGATTCATTTCCATTATTAATGCCTCCTATGATGGATGAGCCATATGAAACTTTCTTTACAGGACAAGCTCTGGTATTGTGCTGGAATCCTATTGTGTAGAGGGTGAACAGGAAGGGAGACAAAACAGTTCCCTGTGGTGCTCCAGTATCACCACCATTGCTGATGCACAGTCCCTGAGCCCCATAAACTGCTGTTTGTCAGGTAGTCCATGACTGAGTAGACGTGAGCAGATGAGGTAAGACATGCACTGGAGTCCAGAACAGGATGAGCAACCACAGGTCGCAGCCATCAAAATAGTCAGGCATGAAATAATCATGACTAATCTGAAAAAAAATATCTATTAGTCGACTACCAAAGTAATCATTAGTTGCAGCCCTAGTTTAAAGCACTGGAAAGGTCAAAGAACATGATCCTGACTGTGTGACAGCTTTGGACAAGTGGGAGTAGGCGATGTGGAGCAAGTATATGAGAGCATACTCTACATTTGTATATGCCTGATAGGCAAACTGCAGAGGATCCAGATGTTCTGAATCCAGTACTCATAGCTGCTTTAGGACCAGCTTCTCAAAGGCCTTCATGAAGTATGAAGTAGCAGCAAGTGGTCTGAAGTCATTGCGATCACTGGAATGCCCTTTCTTTGGCACTGGGACCACACAGGATATTTCCCACAGCTGTGGAACCTTCTTCAAATTCATTGAGCAAGGATAACCGGTGCTGAAGGACCCTGCAGAGCTAGCTGACACATGTTTTCAGCACCCTGGAGTGGATTCCATCAGGCCCTGAAGCCTTGTTTATACAGAGTTTTCCCAGCTCTCTTCTCACTTGATCAGCAGAAACACACAATCCAGGGTGTGGAGACCACAGATGTGATGTCCCTGTAGGTCGTGCAGATAACAGTTGGGGTTCTGGAACCTCCTTAGCTTGTACACAGAGGCTAGCAGTGTTGGGGGGGTTGCTGTACTGATGAGAACGAGTCAAACCTTTTTGAAGAACTTGTTCAGTTCATTACCTCTGTTCTTGCTCCCTTCCTCTGCATGTTTAACAGCCTGCTTTTAGCCAGTTTATAGTTCTTATCCCATTCCACACTTCCTTCACATTGTTTTGTTGAAACTTGTGCTCAAGTTTCTCTATGTAGTGGGCTTTCCCCTTACAGAGCTGCTTCTTCTGTTCTAACTGTATTTTTCTGTTTTCATCCTTATCGCCAGATCTGAAGGCTCTCTTCTTCATATTCAGTAGGGCTTTAGTTTTTTTTTTTTTTTTTGTGATCTATGGCTTGTTGTTGGGAAAACAGTGCACTGTCTTTGTGGAGACCATGTTATCCACACAAAGCTTGATGTAATCTGTGATACAGTGAACTCAATGTCCTGAGCCTGTGACTCTCAAAGCATATCCCAGTCAGCATTTTCAAAGTCATCCTTCAGAGCCTCCTCAGCTTCAGTTGCCCATACTTGCACTTTCCTGGTGGAGACTGGCAACCTTTGGACACTGGGTTTATATGCAGGTATGAGCTCTACCAAATTATTGTCCAATCGGCCTAAAGGTGGCGTAGCAACAGAGTTACATGTATGTACCTATTTAACATTGGCATATACCAAGTCCAGGGTCCTGTTTTTGCTTGCAGTGCAGTCCCCAACCTAGTAAATGTTAATGAGAGTGGAGGAAAGTGAAACATAGTTAAGGTCCCCAGAAACTGGGATGGTCAATAGAGAGTTTGCTTATTGCAAAATATACTACGTCTGATTTTGATGTGCATATTCAGAACCCGAGTATAAAGTAGTCTTGGATTCTTTTGCTTATTGGTACTGGAAAAGTCATAAAACGTTCTGGAATCTGAAAAGTACTGAAGTATACAAGCACTGGATTTGCTAAGATTATGTAAAATAAGAGCTACAACTGAAAATTGCTGGAGAAGTAGCCAAATGTGACAGTCTTAAATTGTTCTTGTGTTTTCCCAGTCATCCCATCATATTTGCATTTATCAAACAGTCCCTCATTTGAGTGGAAGAAAAAGTGTAAAGGTTAAGTACTGACAGTTTTAGCCACACACCTCTGATCATTAAATACTACAGTTCAAAGGAAGCAAGCACAATCTGATATGAATACCATTCCACTACCATCATATTTAATTTTCATATCTGAAGCAACACAACTCAAACAGAGCAAAAGGCTCTTTCTGTGTAATAGCAAAGCTTTCACTCTTTGGAGCTGATTTAAATTTAAAATTTTATGCAGACGTCCATCACGTTAATGAAAAGTGGCAATACCGTAGATTTTTCTATCTTCATTATAACTACTCTGCTGAATGTGAGATATGAGAGAAAAAAGCTGAATAATTTGACTGAAGCAACATCTAAGCAACCAGAGATACAGAACACACAAACAATTTCACTATCATTTGGTTAAACCATGCCAGGAACCCCTGTAGAAAGAAAAGCAAGAAGTGGCAGGAAATTACCAAGATGATTACTCTAGATCAGTAAGCATATGGCACTAATCCACTATGGAAAGCGGAAGGAGTTTAATAGATGTATTAAAACCAGTTGATAATTTTTCTAGCTGGACATGTCTTGCCTAGATTTTGATGTTGTGAAGTTTAAATGTCTTGTTCAAGGTCAACCATATTTAATCAGCAGAACTGTGGATATATAAATGAGCATGAAATACCATTAAATTTCCTGCATCACTGTAATTTAATATTGTTATGGTTTTCTTACGAGTAGTATCTGTTTAGACAGTGTATTTTTTGGGGTGTGATGTGCTCTTGCTGAAATATTAAACAGTTTAATAAATTAATCTTGCAGGTATTAGAATGTAGCTACCTCAACGTTCTTACCAATGTGGAATCAAGCATGCATCCATGTATTTACTTTATAATTTTTTTGTTTAGTGGATGTTCTAAGCTAGTACTTTTAATGAATTTAGATCTTTGTGGATAAAGTTTATAAACTACTGGTTTGAGAGAAGAAAAAAAAATATATATATAGGTGTGAAAAACTATTTGCCCCCTTCCTGATTTCTTAAAAATTATACACACACATATATAATATATAATATATAATATAATATTTATATATATATATATATAAATTATACACACACACATATATATAATATATAATATAATATTTATATATATATATATACATATATATATATATATATATATATATATATATATATATATATATATATATATATATATATATATATATATATATATATAAATAATACACTGCTCAAAAGAATTAAAGGAACACTTTTTAATCAGAGTATAGCATAAAGTCAATGAAACTTATGGGATATTAATCTGGTCAGTTAAGTAGCAGAGGGGTTGTTAATCAGTTTCAGCTGCTGTGGTGTTAATGAAATTAACAACAGATGCACTAGAGGGGCAACAATGAGATGACCCCCAAAACAGGAATGGTTTAACAGGTGGAGGCCACTGACATTTTTCCCTCCTCATCTTTTCTGACCGTTTCTTCACTAGTTTTGCATTTGGCTACAGTCAGTGTCACTACTGGTAGCATGAGGCGATACCTGGACCCTACAGAGGTTGCACAGGTAGTCCAACTTCTCCAGGATGGCACATCAATACGTGTCATTGCCAGAAGGTTTGCTGTGTCTCCCTGCACAGTCTCAAGGGCATGGAGAAGATTCTAAGAGACAAGCAGTTACTCTAGGAGAGCTGGAGAGGGCCATAGAAGGTTTATAACCCATCAGCAGGACCAGTATCTGCTCCTTTGGGCAAGGAGGAACAGGATGAGCACTGCCAGAGCCCTACAAAATGACCTCCAGCATATATATATATATATAATATTTATTTATATATTTATTTACTGCGGTGGGTTGGCACCCTGCCCAGGATTGGTTCCTGCCTTGTGCCCTGTGTTGGCTGGGATTGGCTCCAGCAGACCCCCGTGACCCTGTATTCGGATTCAGCGGGTTAGAAAATGGATGGATATATTTATTTATATATTTATTTATATATTTAATATATGTACAGAGGCCAGGACTGAGAGAGGCATTAGGTTTATGCAAGAAAGTGGCGAGGGCTCTCTTACAGATTGAAGAACAGGAAGTTCTTGGCAGATGCTCAGGCTGACATTAAGCTTCCTGCCCACAAACTTATCATTCAGTCATCAACCACTTGGGGCTTGAAACAGTAAATTGGAAGTTATTGGGGAAAGCATAGGTTTAGTTCTGGCCTGGTAAGAAATTGCAGTGTGATGTTTAAAGCACTTGGGTTCTGTTTGTGGATGAGGGCACTATACTGGAAATATCATTCTGAAGTATCTAAAGTGCAAATGCTTGGACATTTACTGTACAAAACCTAAATTGTTGGTTCATTTGGTGGGGAAAAAACCTACATCAGCAATGAGAATGGTACAGTAATGTTGGAGTGTTGTGACAAAGGCTTTGTGTGTGTGTGTTGTGAATGAGAAATGCAAATCTTTGGGCATATCAGATCTGTTTCTTTGATTAAGGGAGTAGAACAATCAATTTGTGCTATTTATTTGAAAATTATTGAAATGGTAAAGACCAGCTTCTTGTCTAATGCTTCTTTCTTCTTGTTTCTCCTTCTCTTCTGTCTTTCTTCTTCAGTCCCTAGTGAACAGCTGGATGAGGGTGACCTCAGAGCCAGTATTCAGCTGTGGGTGCCTCTGGGTCCCAGATTTCTTTCTCGATTTGTTTCCAGTACTATTGGTTGAGTGTGATGTTCTTAGCTTCACTGATGTTGATTTGGCAATTTTTGAGGTCATCTTCAATTTGTTTGATCCAGGTCTTTTTTTGGAATTGCCTTCTGCACTTTCCACTCTGATGGTTGTTGCCAACGTAGCAGCTTGTGTGGAAGCATGCTGTCAGCCATTCTGCATGTGTGTCTGAACCATTGCAGTCTTAGTCTCAGAGTTTCTTCTTCGATTGTGGGCTGCTTCTCACATCGAAATTGGATAGTGTCGTTTCAGATGCAGTCATGGAGCAAGACACCCAGAATTTAAGGTAAGCACTGCATTTAAAAAAAAAACTTCCAAGTTTATTGATGTTGGATTGGAGTATTATACTGTACAAGTCTCTGATCCACAGAGCAAGGTAGGCAAGATCAATGTTCTGAAGAGGTGGACCTGTTTGAACTGAATGCCATTGAGATGGACACTGGTCATCGGTTGTCAAGATTTTGGTCTTCTCTGCATTGATCTTCATGCCATAGGACTGAGTGACATAGGCAATATTGGAGAGGTTGTTATTGGCCTCCACATCGCTTGTGGCGAGGATAGCGCTGTCAGTGGCGAACATGTGGTCCATGATAAAAGTTTATCTCTTATTGGACCCCTCGCTTGGCACTGAAGGCTTTCCTCATAATAGCATTGATCACAATGTTAAATAGCACCGGTAATGCCACATCACCCTGACAAAACAGTTTGGATGAAGAATTCTTGTGACCGTTCATTTCAGACACTGATGCAATAGTTTGAGCCATGGTACATTGCTTAAAGGAGGCTGATAATTTTCTGTGTCGCATGTTTATTCTCTAGTGATCTCTAACACTGGCCAGTGGATGCAGTTCAAGGCAGACTTAAAGTTGATAATCGCAATTACAGTATGCTGGCCACAGAGAGTACTTTCTTCCATAATCTGCCTAATGGCAAAAATTTGGTCCCAGCATAACCTCCTGGGCAGAAACCCTGCCTGATCTTCACTGTTGGTTTCTTCTTGATGTTTCCGCAGGTGTGTTTGGATGATTTTTGTAAAGACCTTGCTGACAATCGAAAGCAAACTGATACCTTTATAGTTTTTTCAGTCCCAACTGTTGCCTTCTTTTATTGGTTCAATGATCGCTTGTTTCCATGTGTTGAGTATTTGTTCTGAGTGCCAAATCAGCCTTAGCAGATCATGTAGTTGCTGGAGCAGGGTGTCTCCACCAGCCTTGATTGTTTCAGCAGTGATTTGGTGTATCCCAGATGCCATGGCAGTCTTCAGGGATCTTATCACTGATTTCAGTTCTGCATTCTAGCTCTGTTAGTTCAGTGTAGGCCAATTTGTTTATGGGCTCTGTGACAGGTAGCGGCTCTGGGACTCTGCAGGCGATTGTTGTTGCCCATCTAAAGCACTTAACACAACAGACCCAAAAGTTACTTGGAGCTTCTAGAGGCATATAGTCACACATGTTCTTAATTTATGGTTTGTGCATAAGGTTAACTGTTGAACAGTGGCTCAACCTGAAAACAAGTACCTTTACATTAGTAAATGCTGCATCCCTGAGACTGTGTTTTAGTAATCCTATATGTAATATTAAAATAACCATGTAATAGCATATTTTTTTGGCATTTGGTACACTGTATTAATACCCAAGAGGAAATTGTCTTTTCACATGACCTTTTGGAGGTTGCACAAGCATGCATTGTGTTGTGTGTATGTTGATTTTGTTGTTTTTTTCCAATAATATATTTTGTCGTATTTAAATGTAACAAGAAAGGATTTGAAGGGTGTCAGCAGCTCGTCACATCTGCTGTTTTAAGTCTAGGCATTACTGCCAGAATGCCTAAATTTTTTTTTTTGGTTTATTTTACCACTCTTAAATCTGTTACACACCCCTCTGCTCCTTCAGAATTGCTTTTTTTTGTTATTATTTGGGAAGAGTTTACTTAGCAATCACATTGAAACTACAGTATTTAAGTAATTTGAATGTAGCCTTGAAAATTATATTTTGTAAACTACAATTTTGTTCCTGCATCTACCAATTTTTACATACATTTGAGGAATACAGTACCAAATGTATTAAAGTGATATAGACTAAATTCATGAAATTAATTTCATTAAGAGTAATTAAAAGGTAATATTTAGATACTGCATCCCTTTAGGACTCCCTAGTCAACATTCTTTGTTTTGTTCTGTAAACTCTATTGCAGCATTACAGTAAGATTTATAAATCCTCTTTTATTTTTAGTAAATTTTGGGCTGTTCAGAAAGCTTTACTGCAAACATGGCTTGGGCCACATAATGATTACAATCATTTAGGCACTCTGTGATCTCAAGCAGTTAATTTTAGATTTGCTGAGCTTCAAAAGAAATCATCTGATACATTTTGAGGTGTGTTCGGGAGGATGGATTTAATTTTGGTGTTGCTGTAAGCTGTTACAGTCTTTTTATTGTGCTCTTGCCACATCAGCAGTAGAGCAGGGAGTTTTTGAAAAAGGAGATAAAAGGAGAAAAAGTTCTATAGCTCTCTGTCTCTATAATACCATTAACACTGTATGAACCACTTATTGTACATTTTAATTGTCACACTCTATCTTTAGATCTCTGCTTCTGCGCAGGCATGGCTGTGTTTGCTTTTCTCATTTCCTATCATTGTATGTTTGTTGCAATCTTTAGGGCAGCTTCACTTTATGATGTACATTACGCATAAAATTTCACATGAAGCAATAAGAGGAAGAAGGTGATGTTGCTAAACTGCAGTAGAGTTAACTATACAGTTTGACTAAAAACTTTTACTAATCAATAAATAATTGTAACATTGGTTTCTTACAATTTTATAAACTTTAAACACTTAAATATACTGTAATATGTCATGAATTGTGTAATTTGCATGCGTATGAACTATCACATAATCTGTCTTTATTAATGTTTGCTTTTTAAATTGATGATGATTATATTAAAAGGTGGTGTATAAAATAAGTATTTATTATAGTGACTTTTAACTCTAATTTGGTTCAGTTTAATGATTATTTTATTCCTTATATTAGTCATGTTGAATGCTTAAAATTTACAAACACATTTTCGTTTGATTGTTAGTGACTGGATTTAATGATTTTATTTGTTCATGTTAACTTGTTTCACGCAACAAGTAGTGGTTGTGTTAGGCGTGGACTGTACAAAGAATACATGCCTCTATGTGATAGTTGGCTCCCTTAATTGGAAACTTTGATTTGATCATGTGTGGGTGTGTGCGAGATATGCAAGTGTATCTTGTGAGAGACTAGCTTCCTGTTTAGAGTTACTTTGATAATACATTTACAGACTTCTGCTTCCCACAAACCTGTAATAGAAAATTTGGGTTTAGAATTGGATAAATGAGTGGATGCCTACATGAAAATTTCATTACCGTAAGCATGTTTCAAAAAACTTTTTAAACCATTGTCAAGTCTGACTTTTATTAAAACTGATTACAGACAACAAATAATATTGGACTACACTGTACATTGTACAGTATATATTTTTTTAAATATCCCACTCTCTGTTTACAAAAGAACTACCATATCTGTAATTTAACTCTAGTGCTCAAGTACATATTGTACTGAGAATGATACTTCACCTGATTTTCTCCTGACTGCCCTGATCTAGTTGGTATTATGGTTAGTTTATGTGTCATTTTGTAAAAAGCCAATTCTTTGTGAATAGACTGATAAATGCAATTGGGATAGCGATGCTTGTACATTATATATTTTTGTCTAAAAGTCTGTCAGGTTACACAGTTGTTTTTTGCTTTTTTTTCCCTTGTGAAATTCTGTACAAACAGTTTGAGTAACACGGACTATTTTTTTTTGTTTTTGTGATTATTTTGATTCGGTAATGTCACAGAGTGTTTCGTTCACCACATAGAAAACATCTTAAGTGTCTCAAGTGTGTCCCTGCAGCACACAGAACAAAAGGCTGACATTTGTAAAGATTAGAGATTGGAAGGTTTTTCAGGGGAGCAGTTTTTTGTAGAAATAGCATTCAAATTCCAAATAAGTGAAAAATATATGTTCATTTTTGTTTGACCATAAAGGTTGCATTTCAATTTTGAATGGCAAAGGAAAGGGTGATGGGTGCACCCTGGGCTGTTTGTTAAACAGATACCCCTTTAAAGAGCCGGAGTTTGTTTGGTCATCATTTGTATGCACTGGAACATATTGTTGAAAATTTGCTAGTTTTACTATTTGCTCATCTTGTATATACAGCAGTATCGATCTGGAAATTCTATAACTAAGAAAAGTCTTGGTTTGCAGTTTTTTATATGAATGTTTATTATACCCTCAGACACAACTAAAATGCAAATCTTAAGTGTAAGTCCTTGCTAGCTTTTTACTGTAGGCATTTTTGGGATATTTGACTTTTGTGCCTTTTTTAAGAGAAATAAAAGCCATGCTTTTTTTAACCTACTAATCTTGTGAAGATTGGCTGACACTTTAAACAAATACAAAAATACAAAGAGTACCTAGGTAGACAAACTGTTCAGAATTTCCATTCAGTTCTTGTTACTTCTTTGCCTGCTATGCAAACTCAGGGCAGGCAGTATCTTCCCTATAGGGGAAAAAAATAATATATGATTGGAAGTTTGATTTATTTTTAATGTTATTGTCTAGCTGTCCACAGAGCAGAGAGAGTAAAGGGTACCGTGGAGTGAGAGTAATGGGTAAATTGCTGTGGACATTAGACCCACACCCAGTCGTCTTTTAAAATCTGGGAATCTCACAACAGTGTTTTTTTTTTTTTTTGCCTTTTTCCTTTTTTAAATAGACATGGATACGCTGTTTTACAATATGTGTGTAATCTCAAGGCGCAGATCAGTACTTGGCTAGAAAAAAAGAATGTACACTGTCCAAAATATTAAAGGAACTATTAATCATCACAGTCTAACACCAAGTCAGTTAAGCTTCAGGGATATCAATCTGTCCAGTTAGGAAGCATAAGCAATTGTGAATTGGCTTCGCGTACTTTGGTGCAAATGAAAGTGACAACAGGTACACTACCAAGGCAACAGCAAGACAACCTCCAAAAAGGGAATGATTTTGCAGGTGGTGGCCACATACAATTGTGCTCTCCTTAGGCTTCCTGACTGATTTTATCTAGTTTTGTGTTTTGCTAATTTCCTTGTCACTATTGGTAGCATGAAGCGGTACCTTTTGCCCATTCAGGCTGCACAGGTAGACCAGCTCCTCCAGGATGGCACATCCATATGTGCTGTTGCAAGAAGGTTTGCAGTGTCTCCCTGCACAGTCTCAAAAGCATGATTCCAGGATATGGGCCGTTACACAAGGAGAGCTGGGCAGTGCTGTTGAAGAGCAGCAACCCAGCAGCAGGACTGGTATCTACTCCTTTTTGTGAGGACTAACAGGAGGAGCACTGCCAGAGCCCTAGGTAATTGCCTCCAGCAGGCTACTGTTGTGCATGTTTCTGACATTTGAACAGAAACAGACTCTATGAGGGTGGCATGAGGACCTGTGCTAACAGCCTAACACTGTGCAGCTCGATTGTGGTATTCTCTGGCGAATGCCAATTGGCAGCTCCACCATTGGCATTCTGTTCTCTACAGATGAGAGCAGGTTCACACTGAATACATGTGAGAGACGTGAAAGAGTTTGGAGATGTTGTGGTGAACATTATGCAGCCTGCAACATCATTCAGCAGGACAAGTGTGGCAGTAGGTTAGTAATGTGCTAGGCAACAGTACCCTGATTGCTGTTACGTACCAGGTTGAAATCCTAACCGCCATTGTCAGACCTTATGCTGGCGCAGTGGACACTGGGTTCTTCCTGGTACAAGGCAATGCCTGGCCTCATGCGGCCAGTGTGTGTCGGTAGTTACTGGATGATGAAAGCATTGATGTTATTGACTGGCCCGCAAGTTGCCCAGACCTGAATCCAATTGAGAACCTTTGGGACATCATCTATTCTGGCATTCGACACTGCCAAGTAGCACCACAGACTGTCCAGGATGTTAGTGATGCCCTAATCCAGGTCTGGGATGAAATCTCCCAGGACAACATACTTTCTCAGCAGGAGCATGCCCAGACATAGGGACAACATGTACGGGCCATACACAATACTGAGTCAAATTATGAATTGTTGTGATTTCAATTTTTGACTTTGATTTTCTGTGTGATTTTTGAATCCAGCCCTCAATTGACTGGTGATTTTATGGTTTCCTTTGACCATTGTTACATCATTTTATTCTGGACAAATTGCCCAGTATTATTCGATAACGATTTTCCACTTGAACATTTTGTTCAAATCAGATGTGTGATTTAAGTATTCCATTCATTTTTTTGAGCTGTATATTTGGTATGTTTTGAGGCTTTTCTATCATGTATGAATGCAGAGTTCCATAGTGCCCTATTGTAAGCAGTAAAAACAAAGTATTTTTAAAATCTTTACTTTAGACCAGTTTTATATGGCTGATTTAATATATACCATGAATGTGAAGAAATAACTTTGGCATGAAAAATACCAAACTTACCCTTTAACACTCTCATATCTTTCATAGAATGTTTTACAAAAAATTCTTAACTGCTAATTAAAATCTAGTTATTTTCTTAATTAACCAAGAGAACAGAAAGGTGAACATCACAAATTAATTCTTTAAAAAAAAGCCGCTGTCGATTAGTTTAGTGTGAACATCTGAATCTTGTGAAAAATGTTGTTTCAAATCTGAACTAATGAGTTGCAATTTTAAAAGTCGCCTGCTTTAAATAAACTTAAATTTCTGTCAGCTGGTGCATTTCTGATGGACTTTGATACTAAAATTTCCTTTTCATATAAGGGGTGTGTGCGTGGTTTTATTCATTTTTTTCCTTTAAAATTGGAACCTTTTTTGAAACAAACTGGTGGTGACTTTAATCTCTGGGAAGTGGCTTTCTTTGACATCTGTACAGTCAGCAATTAATTAAAAAGGGGATTTTGGGTGTGTATGTTTCCTGCTTCTGTTTTTCAGCTTTTGTTTGTCTAACAGCATTTCTTTAGTGGCTTGGGGGGATTTTTAATATCAATATAATAATCTGTAGTTGTTATGGATTTTCAGATTCTGGTTAAATTATTTCATGTAGCATAGTAGTCAAACAAAAAGCATAAACTGGATGTTGTACATGATTGAAAAACCCTCAAGTGAGAAAATAGTTAAAAGGAATCTGACCCTCATATTTCCATTTTTAGTCAAGTTAATCCTTACATTTACTTTAAACCCCAAAATTGTACATTAAGGTTATAAGAAGCTGGAGGCTGTCACAGCAGCAACTGCTTCAGGCAGAAACATGCTCCAGATAAGATATCATTTCACTGAAGTTGAAATTTAAAAGGAGTCTTAACAATTAACTATTTTTCAAACATTTTAAGATATTTTTCATCTTGTGCAGTGTGTACCATATTGACAACACTTGCTATAAAAAATTGTTAGATTTCATGTATCACTTATAGTATCTTGAGCAAGGGTATTACATTCCATCATGGTGTACCATCACAAGCTTATGGATTTTTTTCATTTTTTCTTTTTCCTATGTTACAACAAACACAAGACATTAGACAGATGAGCCTCTCTTCTGTTTGTGTAATTAAAAAAAATGCACACCTTCCTTTTTTTCCCCCCTTCAATGCTTCATTTTATAAATTGTACTTTCAATTGAGTCCACTCTCATATAGACAATACTTAAGACAAAATCATGTCTTTAAGTTATAGACTGGTCTGATGTCGAACTACAAGGACTGCAGACATAGGAGCAGTCCGTGATTGCCCAAACTTGATGAAGATTATATTAACGAAAGCTACAACTGAAAATCACTGAAAAAATTGTGTAGTGTAGTTTTATGGGGACTTAGGGTGTACTCGCAACTAGGCATGTTTGTTTGTACCATCCCCATCCCTACTCCCCCACTGGCCTGCACTCACGCTGCACCTTAACTTTCTAGGCCCGGGCACGCTTTCGTCATCACTGTGCAACTTTGTTTAAAACCAAAACAAGATCCGAACATGGAGTGACAGCCTGCATGTCAAAATGATTTTCCTTATTTTGTGTTTTTTGGAATTTTCTTTGGAATTGTGTAGGGCAGGATAACATTCTGTCCTCTACCCAGATTGAATGTGCAGCGCAGCATTTTTCTGTTAATCATGCTGCGCGTACAAGATGATTTTTACAGAGGCAAATGATGTTAAGGGATGAATTTGCAGCTCTTCTTGCCAACTGCAATTCTTCCTCATTTGTAAGGTGAGAATAAAAATCTATTTTTAACTCAGATGGGATTGAATGAAATGAAAATTTCACTATCTACATAGTAATACACGTCACATCATTGACGTCATGTGTGTGTTCAGTGCTCTGGCATGTTCAGTGATCACACTGTTCCCGAATCCTACTGAACCTTTCCGGGCCTACCTCTTCCAAGTGGACCAGGGCATGGTATGCTTGGCCTTGCATGTAGCGAAGACACTGGCCAAGTGAATTTGACTTTTGGGTATGGGGGTTACATGTGGATAAACTTCCTCGGGCACGGAACACATTGCTAGTGTGAATACATCCTCAAGTTATACACTCTTTGAACCTGGTCCAGGTAGCATGTTTTACCCCTGTATTGCAAGCTTTAGTCTTAGATGGAATAACTGCGACAAAAGGCTGCCTGAGGATGCTCAAATCATTGGTACAATAAATGTGTTTTTTCTTTGCTGCCAGCTTCACAGTTATGGGCAAGTGACTGACTTCTAAGGGCATCTGGAAACACGTATTCCTTAATGTACAAAACAATAATGCAGAGAGATAGTGAGTCATATCTTTGAGCGTGTGTTTGTTTAAGAATTTGTTTCAATAATAATACATCCTCTTTTTACCCCCTGTTATTAAGCAGGATGTGTCTATTTAACAGGTAAAAGCTATTAATCAATTAAAAGAGGTCGGCTATTGATTTGTAAAATTAGATAAAAAGTCCCATCCCTAGTTAGTGTCAAGTATACAGTAGCTGCTCATGGCATATTGCAGATTCCTAGCCATCCTTTTTTTGGGTAGCATATTCTCTTTGTCCGGTTTTGTAATTCCTTTGCAAATCTTTTGACGTGAAACATTGTATGCAGTAAGTTCTCATACCATTTCTTTCAGAACCAAATACCAGCCAGCTGATGATTTACAAGGAGGGGTTTTAAGAAACTATGTAAATGTTAATTTGAAATTAATAGTGGGTGCCAGCAGTTAATAATCAGTCAGAAATTTCATACACCTCTGGTATTCATCTGAGTCGCATTTGTAATTTTTCAGTTTAAAGGGTAATGTGCACACTAACTACTTGGCAACAGCAAGAAAGAAAGCAGTATGTTTAAGAGAAAACAAAATGCATGTGGTATTTGATCAGGTAAGTTATCATTTGGTTCCTCCTTTAACATCTTGTATCTTTGCCAGCTTCTTTCTGAAAACTCTTAATTGAAACAAAATGCATTTTAAGACATTAAGTTCAGCCAAGTTTATAATTTAGGCTTTAGATGTTAGTGGTTGATTTGTTAATAGTTAATGCTCATGTCTGAAAGGTGGCAATTGCATTGTAAACTAGATGATAACATTTTAAATTTATTGCAAACTAAATGCAGACCAAAAAAGCAGGAAGTGCCAGATGAAATATCTTAAAGCAGTTTGACATTTGATTCATATTTATTGATTTCCTGGTTTCTAAACTATGTATTTACTTACAGTCATATAAAAAAGTTTGGGAACCTCTCTTAACTCCTTGGATTTTTGTTTATCATTGGCTGAGCTTTCAAAGTAGCAGCTTCCTTTTAATATGTGACATGCCTTATGGAAACAGTAGTATTTCAGCAGTGACATTAAGTTTATTGGATTAACAGAAAATATGCATCATAAAATTAGACAGGTGCATAAATTTGGGCACTCCAACACAAATATTACATCAATACTTAGTTGAGCCTCCTTTTCCAAATATAACAGCCTCTAGACGCCTCCTATAGCTTTTGATGAGTGTCCAGATTCTGGATGGAGGTATTCATCATTCTTCCATACAAAATCTCTCCAGTTAAATTTGACGGCTGCTGATCATGGACAGCCTACTCCAAATCATCCCATAGATTTTCAATGATATTCAAGTCACGGGACTGTGATGGCCATTCCATAACATTGTACTTCTCTCTCTGCATGAATGACTTTGTAGAATTCAAACTGTGTTTTGGGTCATTGTCTTGTTTGTGACTGATGTTTGAACATTATCCTGAAGAATTTGTTGATATTGGGTTGAATTCATCTGACCCTCGACTTTAACAAGGGCCCCAGCCCCTGAACTAGCCACACAGCCCCACAGCATGATGGAACCTCCTCCAAATTTGACATTAGGTAGCAGATGTTTTTTCTTGGAATGCGGTGTTCTTCTTCTACCATGCAAAGTGCTTTTTGTTATGACCAGATAACTCAATTATTGTCTCATCAGTCCAAAGCACTTTGTTCCAAAATGAATCTGGCTTGTCTAAATGAGCATTTGTATACAACAAGCAGCTCTGTTTGTGGTGTGAGTGCAGAAAGGGCTTCTTTCTCATCACCCTGCCATACAGATGTTCTTTGTGCAAATTGCGCTGAATTGTAGAAAGATGTACAGATGCATCATCTGCAGCAAGATGTTCTTGCAGGTCTTTGGAGGTGATTTGTGGGTTGTCTGTAACCATTCTCACAATCCTGCGCATATGCTGCTCCTGTATTTTTGTTGGCCTGCCAGACCTGGGTTTAACAGCAACTGTGCCTGTGGCCTTCCATTTCCTGATTACATTCCTTACAGTTGAAACTGTCAGTTTAAACCTCTGAGATAGCTTTTTGTAGCCTTCCCCTAAACCATGATACTGAACAATCTTTGTTTTCAGATCTTTTGAGAATTGCTTTGAGGAACCCATGCTGTCACTCTTCAGAGGAGAGTCAAAGGGAAGCACAACTTGCAAATGACCACCTTAAATACCTTTTCTCATGATTGGACACACCTGTCTATGAGGTTCAAGGCTTAACGAGCTAATCCAACCAATTTGGTGTTGCAAGTAATCAGTATTGAGCAGTTGCATTTATTCAAATTACCAAATTGCAAGGGTACCCAAATTTTTGCACCGCCAGTTTTTGGTGAAGATTTGGTGAATATTTATTGCATTATCACTGGCAAATAAACTATGGATTTTGGGAAAATATCAAATAAATGCTGTCTGTGATTCTGCTTTGGATGAGTTTGCAGTTCTTTCAGAAAATTCACCTAAACATATGTCTTTAAAAGTGGTCCTCCTCATCCTCGTAAATTGTATTCTCCATAAGTTGTATATCATACTGTGTTAGTCTTTCTTTTGGTATAAAAAAAAAAAAACTGCTAACGTTAGATAGCTGAGCTGCTCCCTGAACACAAGTAACTGCAGTTCTTGTTAAAGTTTTACATTGTGTGTTGAGCTTTTTCAGAAATTAAATATTTTACTTTTTATTACAGCTTGACTGTTATTTAGACCTACTATGCATGTACTGTAGTTTATTTTAGTAGTACAATAGTAGGTCCCTCTTGTCATCACACATTTGAAGCTTGGTTGAAGTTAGTTTAGTCTATACTTTCTTATTATTTAGGGGTTTTCCTCACTGTTGCTTCTGTCAACCAAAAGATTTTCATATTCTGTAAGTTTCCAGTTTTAATTCTTACGAATATGAACATTGATCTTCAAGTTAGTAAATGTTATTTAGGAATTTATTGCATAAAATAATAATTAGAATCCTGGGATACACAATGACTTAATTCAGCATAGCGTACCGTAACTGAAAACCCATTTACTTGCATACAGATTCAGCTTGAAATCCTTTTAACAGTATAAGTGCTAAATATTTCATGAAATGTGTAACTGAAGCATAATGATTATGAGCCTATTTCATTGTGCAGTTTGGTTGTGAAAGTCAATCCAAAATGTGTAATTGCTACAAATGTCAAGACAATATTTATTTTGTTTTTATATTTCTGGTAAAAATTATATTACGGTATATTTTTTTGTGTGATTTCATACATGTTTTACATTGCCCTAACACATTAGCTCAAGGTGTGTTTTTGTTAGTGCCCAACAGATAGGAATTTTTATAGAACGATGATAATTTTTATTTCATTTTAAATTATCTTCAAGAACAAAAACATCTGTCACTTTCTCTAAAGTGTACACTGCTGGTGCCATATCACAAACATCTAAATGTTAAATTGATTCTTATAACAATAATACAGCTCATGTTGACTTTTATGTTGGTAATAAACTTCACAGTCAACAAAATTTATTATGTTATGCACTCTCATCTGATTGTATAATGTAAGAAATTTTTAAGGGATTAATGAATTGTTGTTCTACAACCAGGAGCATGCATGCAATAGAATTATATAGCTTTGTTTGTTTTAACCTTTTCTGGTTTCAAATGCATTACCATTTTGATTTGCACATATTGTGATCCCTGAAAAGAAAGAGTACCTGCTTATAAGATCTGATAGTCTTCTGGAATGTTTACGTTTACATATCTGCCACATTCCCACTTATGAGTTTCACACTAACCTTTCATGTTAGCTGATTTCGAAGACAAATGCCAAAGAGCAGGTAAGAAAATAACCTAAGACAGTAAGCTTGAAAATAAAATGAGCATTGCAAAAGAAGTAGCATTTGAATGCATTGTAATAAAACACTACATAAAGACACCAGTCATAAGTCATAATATTGGAAAGTTTTATTTATCTTGAACAAACATTTAAGTAGGAGCCAACAGATTCAGGTTTTTGCTCAGGAGGTTAGCCAATTGGCTTGATTCACTGAAAAATGTTGGAATGTCTATCGTTAGTTTAAGATTTCTTTTCTTGTAGAAGCTTTATTACATGGAACATGTTCAGCAAGGGGAATAACATAGCTAATTTTGACCGCTTTTCTTACAGAATATACTGGGCTTGTAAGGAACATGTAATACACTAATGATGACACTTAACAAAATAAAAAAATTTCATTATATCGGAGTAAAAATAAAAATCTCTGCTTTGTACGAGTGTGTTGCATACAAAAATAACTTAAATGCAATATGCACAAAAAAAATGCCATTCATTGCAACAGTCTAAGTAAATTCACAGCCAGAAAGTCTTTTTGGGGAGGCATCTTATTTTCATAAAAAGTGTTTGATTTTTTTCCAGAGCCAGAGTAACATATGTGGGCTCATTCAAGAGTGAAGGATTTCAGTAACTTTTTTAGAGAAAGAACTACCACTTTGAAAATATGCTATTGAGTTGATGACAACTCAGTTTGGCATGAATTTATTGACAAGCAATCATGGCAATTTATGGAAGCAAGTGTCTGCTCTTTTGAGAGCTAGCAGACTGGGAATTTAAAAAAATAGACTGAAAAACATCAATCTGCATACTTTTATAGTGTAAGTGTTATATTGCACAATCCTTGTGGCATAGAGTATATTTCATTATCCACATTTGAACTAGGCGCTGCATCAGCAATTTGGCAGGGGAAATGTAAAAGAACATAAAATATAGAATTTTAACAGAAATGTTGTGAAGCTTCAACTATAACAGTAAGTAAAACAAATGACTTTATGCATTTATTTAAAAAAATGGTTTATATTTCCTTGTCAGTCTTGGGGACGATAAATGTGGGTGACATGTAGCATTTTGAAGCACAATAAATTAAGTCCATATATTGTTAATGCTCAGTTATGAATATTGGTCAAGGGGAATGTCTCTATTCAAGCAGGATTTTTATCCCAGAAGAATAACCTAATTAACGTGTGTTACTTGGAAGAGTGAAGAGTTTTATGCAAACAAGAAGTTTAATAATGTACACTAAAACTTTGATTATCTGTAACTCGATTTACTATCATTCTCTGTTAACCATCGAGCCAAAAAAAAAATTGCACAAGCCAGTGCCTACCTTATTACTGTGCTACTACTGCCATGCAGTAAACTGCTGGCTATTCTCTTTGGAACAACTCTTTGTGCTAGTAACGTAGTGTTCTTCCCCAACACCACGTGTCATGCTGCATTTTAAAATCGGTGTCAGTTACATACCTTCAGTTTTAATAGCATTTTGTAGCTTCTCTTTTGTTATAATTAATCTACTATACATGGTTGTGGTCAATAAACATGTGTGTGATGTTGGAATTGTCACAAATTAGCAAAATTATTAAATGTTTACAAAACAGTGAAAGTGCTTCAAGTATTGGTTCAATTTACGGAGTAGGAAGAATAACATTGACAAAACTGAAAAATGTCTTTAAAATAGAACCCACTGACGGTAATGTTATTCTGTATTAATGTTCTTCTGTATTATAATTTCTTTTTAAATTTTGTTATGTTAATATTTTGTGCCATGCAGGCAGCTTTTGATGCACTGTGGGGGAGCAGAAAGGGTGGAATGAATGCTGTAAGTGATGTTGCTGGATAAAGAGCTTCTATTTAAAAAGTGGACACGCCTCTTAGGAGATGAGTGACAGGAGAAAAAGGAAAGTGCATCGGAAGGAAGCATTGAGTAGGGAGTCAGGAGACATAAAGCAGGAGTGTTTGCGGTATAGAGAAAAAAGTAATTTACGTGGCAGGAGATAGTGATTGGTAGGGAAAGCTTTCTTTTATTGTTTTACAGGTATGCTCTGTAACCCAGATAACGTGGTATAAGACAGGGCACCATTTTTAATGGAACGAATACTCAAAGATTAATGTAGAAAACTCCAGTACCTCTATAGTTCTATATGCTGGTCATTACAGTACTATACGAGTTAATGTATATTTTGTTCATGCAGTTTTTTGAAATTTCAAAACCTCCCATTGAAAAGCATTGGCAAATTTTCCAAACTGTCAGTCTTAAAAATGGAGAAATGTTCTATGCGACAACTAAGTTTACTGTTTCAAATTTACCTTTGGAGAGGTCATGACAACTTCTAAATTTTATATATTTCCTCTTTTACTTATGTGATAGTAGTGATGTGCAATGAATGAACTAGTTTTTTTGTACTTCTCTGAACAAAAGTATTGGTTCAATGACAGTAAAGAACCTGTCTTTTCGAGCCATGCACGGTGCATACTAAGTTTTTTATGTAC
Source organism: Polypterus senegalus (assembly GCF_016835505.1). NCBI lineage: Eukaryota > Metazoa > Chordata > Cladistia > Polypteriformes > Polypteridae > Polypterus > Polypterus senegalus. The sequence continues at coordinate 223,331,330 of NC_053156.1, forward strand.
CATTCTGTGACGGTCAGGGACTATCATCTTAACTTCACTTAAATGGCTGCTGTCCTTGACAAATAGCCTATCAATAAACTGTTTCAGCAAAAAACGGTCATGATAACAACTAGCCAACTCGGCCAACTGACTGAGTAACTATGACTGTCTCAGTATACTGTACTGACCGATTGAATGAACCTCTATGCCCACTACTGATCTGAATAGCCATTGCAAGTCCGTTCATGAACTGTAGACAAGAGACTCGCAGTACAGTACACTGAACTAGTTCACTGAGAGAATCAGTTCTTGTACTGAACTGAGGAATGAACTGCTGAACTAGTTTACCAAAAGAATCAAGTCATGTATTGAACTATGGAATGAACTGCAGACTGCTGTCTCACACTACAGTACAGTAATCCCTCCTCGATCGCGGGGGTTGCGTTCCAGACCCCCCCGCGATAGGTGAAAATCCGCGAAGTAGAAAGCATATGTTTCTATGGTTATTTTTATATATTTTAAGCCCTTATAAACTCTCCCACACTGTTTATAAATATTCCCCGCAGAGTTATACAGCATTATCCCTTTGTATTCTCTTAGATATTAGGTAAGATTCATTGAAATTATGTATATAAACACACTGTTTATATACAGTAAAACCTAAATATTATTTTAAAGATATTGAGTGTCTCCGATATCACATGTTACAGCCATTACGATAGACATGCCACCAGCAATAAATACGTACAATGCAACAAAAATAGTATACAGTAAACGTGTGTGTACAGTGACACTAAACGTACGTACATGTGCTAAGTACTGTAAGTAGAAAATTAATTATGGTTACTCACCAACAATGACACGATGACTTGTCCGATAACAATGAGTTTTATTTTACTGCACAACAAAGGAGAGCGTTACAGCCCTTAAAGGAGCCACTTCAGGCGATTGTGTAGCACTGCCGTTGTTCTTCTTCTGACAGTCTTCAATCCAAATCCCTAAAGCAGATTCCATCCAGACTACTGCCTTATTACATCCACTTACAACTTGTTTTGCACCCTGGTTAAAAGGACACTGCGTCGAGATCTTATATTCCTTTCCTACTTTTTAAATAAAAAGAATCGTAGCCTTCAACAAATCCAAAACTTTTACCTTTTCGGCAATCGTTAACATCTTCCGTTTGCGCTTGGGCACGGCCCCTGAAGCAGTAGCAGATCGTTTTGGAGCCATAATGAAGGGCTTGACTATGCACAAAGATGAAACACAAAAGAGCACAACTCTTTACACAGCGAAACATGTTGATGCTGAATGAGCGAGACAAGACTTCCTGGTTAACACTGCATTCAGCAAGCAGGAACTTAACTGCGTGCTCTGATTGGTTACTCACCCGCCAATAGCGTCCCTTGTATGAAATCAACTGGGCAAACCAACTGAGGAAGCATGTACAGGAAGTAAAAAGACACATTGTCCGCAGAACCCGCGAAGCAGCAAAAAATCTGCGTTATATATTTAGTTATGCTTTCATATAAAATCCGCGATAGAGCGAAACCGCGAAAGTCAAAGCGCGATATAGCGAGGGATTACTGTACACTGAACTACTTCATAGGAATCAGTTTGTGTACTGAAATACATACAGGAGACTGTCAGTACATTGAACCGCAGTTCAGTTCAGTGATGATATGCATGGGTGATTGCATTTGAAAGGATGGGACATGAAATTGCAGGAGATTAATCTAAACTGAAAATGATTTTATTTAGTTATATTTCAGTGTTCTCACAGTTTTATCATGATGTGTGCACTATTTTGTGTACATTTTTTTTTCCATTTATTGTTGAAATTGTATTTATTGTCAAAATTCAGTAAAGATGATGATTATTATTATGTGTGAATTACTTATTTTGTTGCTTTCCTTTTATATTTGTGTTATTTGGTAGTTTAAAGTTGTTACTCTGTTATGATACTAGTGTACATTTTAAAGTACAATATAGCTGTTGTTGTTTTTGAAGTGAACGAATCAGTTAATTCAAAGATTCAAGTCATTTTCGTGAACAGAATAAAATTAATCAAATCACTAAAAAGAATAGTTTTACACATCACTATTTAATAGTTCCTCCTGATGGCAGAGAGACCCCTAATATAAGTTAATCAAACACAGAATTGCATGTGCGGCAGCAGCTTGTGCCTGTTGCTGGCTGTTTAAGCCATGGCAGCAGATTGAGTAAACCTCTGTCATATCAGTTCACTTCTCCTTCTGCTTGAAGTAATTTAACTTCAACAGTCGGGTAAAAAGCAAAAGGTCATTTATCTAAAAATTAATGGAAGAGGAATGATGTAGCATAAGTATAGTGTAAGCACAGAATAAATAAAAATGTATGCAGTATTTACATTACACAAACAGCCTCACAGCTAGGATTATCTGCAATTTGCAATGGCTTGGTGTTTCTCTGATTTTATAATTTATTGGCAAAGTATCTCGATCTATAATCAATTATGGTACATTAAAGAAAGTTTTAGCTGGAGAGGTTAACACAGATTTTAACACTCTATCACATTTGTTTTTTCAAAACATTGTTTATTAAAAATGCTTCACTTTCAAACACAATTTCCTCTGGCAAAGTAATGTAGGCCATGATTATGAAAAAGTAACAATGGTTTGAAAATTATGCAAGCTTTTATTTCACCATTATGCAGTTATCAAGATGCTGTACTGTTGCTCAAAGTAGAGAAACTCAATTGAGTTCTCAAAACTGAAAAAAAAAACCATGTACATTGCTTTTGCCCATTGGACTGAAAAACTATCTTTGATTCACATTGTTTTTTTTTTTTTTCAACAGTATATATAAACCTTTTAAAACATTTGTATTTTATCGCAGTCGCCACAGTGATATGTGAATAAGTATTTCCCTTTATATAGACAACTTGAAGAAAGTAAAAATAAGTAACTAACCTCATACTGTATATACTCTACATATCAGCGATTTGGACATGATTGTAAAAACCCACATTTCTCTTAAACATTGTTTATAAGTTAATGGACAAACCTCAATTTTTTTTATAGAGACAGTAAGGTCATTTTTACTTTGTTATTGAACTTTAATTTTGCATCACTCCTTTTTTCCAGCTAAGCACTGAATAAGTAGTGGACAGTATAATAGCTGTATGGGAGGTAGAAATTCAGTTTTAAGGACTTTTTCGAATTGTTTGTAGTCAAACCTATAGTAGCTGCAATAGACGGAATATACAGGCTTACTAGTTGTTAACTGTTCTATGCCAGCAAGATTACATTTTTATTTTATGGTTTCTTTTCACCTGCTATGATTTTTTTGTTCTTTGTTCATTCAAAAATGGTTTCTTTTTGTTTTGCCTGCAGGTGCTGGAGAATCTGGGAAAAGCACTATAGTGAAACAGATGAAGTAAGTTGAACTTGTTTCTAACACAAATTTACGCATGACTCCAGGTTTTTTTTTTTTTTTTGTAAACAAAATTTTTTAAAGAGGAATACAAGTATCTGCAATTATCTATCGTTACACTTCTCCAAACTTCATATAACTTCATATAGCTTAAAATGGCAAGACAAGAGGATAGACTAGCTCAACCTGTATGGCATAAGAATCTGCACTTCTGGTAGGGAAGGTCCTTTGTATAAGTGTTGGTATAAAGCTAGCCATGAGCTGTATAGCTTATGGTTGTGCCGAGCAACCTGAGAGCATAGTAAACAGATGTGCCAGTGCAAACTGGAGAAAGGACAGGTTTCTAGGTTGTTATTGTTTTCCAGAACCCTGGAGGACAGACAACCTAGCACATGTCCAGCATTATTTTCTGCACAGAGAGAAAATGTCTAGATAAATTCCTTGAAATCACAGGATGGTAGCACTGAGCACCCCTGATGTACATCAACAACCCTGTGGAATGTTATGTTAGACATGGTAGGTCAGGACTAGCAGGTATAAATTAGTGCTCATGAATGCAGGGAAATTGATGACTGCCAGATGGAGATCTGAACAGAAAGTTACTGGCTTCCTACATGCATTTCCAGCATTAGAACTGGTTCCATAGGTATCCCCAAAAGATGCCCCTGGGTTAGTGGTGAATTGTGTCTGAAGTTGGGGGGTGAGCGTGGGCAAACCTGTGATAGTCATAAGGGATTATGAGCCCAAAGATGAGACTGAGAGAAAGAAGAAAAAAATATTTTTGTTTAGTTTTTATGTGTAGAGTTCTTTTTGTGAGTGGAAAGTCAACGGACACAGCACAATCCTCTTAAGCCCCAGAGGGGCGCCAAGCTTTATTTTGGTTGCTGATTTCACATTTTGTAGTTATTTTGTTTGTATCTACCTTGTGTAATCCTTTTGCTATAAAGATCTTTACTAGGAATTGCACCTCCTATTGGAGACAATATAGGAAGCAGTCTAGTAATTCAAGGTTCTATTACTTGATTACTTGAATCATGTAAATTTCTATAATATAGAATCAAACAGCATTGTTTTTGTTGTATTTGAAAATTTACTATTTAACATTTGGTGTTAAAGTACTCATTTTAAGCCTGTTAGGTTTACATATTTTTCTATGGGCTCTTTCCACAGAATCATTCATGAAGATGGGTACTCTGAAGAAGAATGTAAACAGTACAAGGTCGTTGTTTACAGTAACACTATTCAGTCCATTATTGCTATAATTAGAGCAATGGGAAGACTTAAGATTGACTTTGGTGATAATTCCAGAGCAGTAAGTGTTTTTTTGTTTTTCTAAATTACCTGATTTCATTTATCATTACAATATTTTTTTAAACATAATCAAGCTTTTCCTGTCAAAGTCTTCGTACCTTATTTTCCAGATACAGGTCTTTTATTTATTTTTTTTTTTTTTTGTGTAAATTGCCTACCTTTGGGTGTTCTACAGCACAAGGATTACCAATATATAGTCTGCTGTAAATTGAAATACACTACAGATACAAAATTATACCGTTTCAATTTTTTTTATTGAATTTATTAAAAGTATATGACATTCCATACAATCAAGTCAAACATAACAAAACTAAAATCAAATCAAACCCTACCCATGAGAAGGAGAGGAAGGCCAACAACCAGAGCAAAACTGTTAAGAGTAGTAAAGAGAGAAAGGAGTCTTTTCCCCACAATATAAATGCTTATTCTAAAAAGTTATTAATTAGGTCCTGCCAGGTTTTAAAAAACGTTTTGAACAGATCCTCTAAGTGAGAATTTTATTTTTTCTAATTTCAAATAGTACAGTATATAACATTAGTTACACACTGACTTAACACTAGAATCCCTGAAGCCTACAAAAAACTTGTAATCCCAGCTCATTTTAAATTCCTTCGCACCTCTCCATCAGCGTCTTTTCTTTTATAAATGTGTCAATCCGCACAAACAGCAAGCAGCCTGCTATCCCATCACCTCTCTTGACTGAGCTCAACTCGGGCAAAAAGTTCTCCCAGCTCAAGCCAGGGCTCTTTATCTGCTTGTGAGGTGCCTGGAGTTGTATACGATAAATAATACAGTATATTGTTATTTGGAATACATGCATTTCATGTGTGCTCCGTGTCTACAAAGATCTGGGTAAGTGTAGGATGAAAGGAAATGCGAGGCAAGAAATGCCAAAAACATACCTAAAGTAGAAACTTTTTCCATGTTTTACTAATAATGATGTGAAATGTATCAAATAAACACTTGTGCTTTTACTCAAGAATATAACCAAAGTTAAAACAAACCATTCAATTTACATGTTGCTGTCAATGAGTTTAAAACCCAAGGTCAAATGTCAATCGACAGAAAATTGATATGCATTCTTGGATGGTAAAGAGATAAGAACTGCTGCCTTATAACCAAAAGGTTCCGGGTTCAAGTCCAGGCGCTTCGCGTTTTGAGTAGTGAGCTGCTGCTATTATTTCTACCAGTAATGGCATACTGCACAATAATGTGCAGTGAATACACTTGAAGTGAGCATTCCTAGTTTTCATTCTCTTTCTCTGTCTTGGTTTAGCATTAGTTTGCTCAGAGGTTGATTTGCTTGCTGTTTCCTGAGCAGCTCTTCTTTTCTCCACCTTAGCGGTCTGCTGCTTCTCTTCTTTCGTCGGCATCTTTTTGCGTTAAAACTGATTGTTAGTTTTTGTGTTGCAATTACTTTTCTTTAATTTTTCACTTAAGCTGGCACTTAAGTCTTCAATTTGCCTCAAGAATGATTAGCGCAGGCGGTAGGGAATGAGAACGGCGCCCAAACACATGTGCCACACTGCTGCGCGCTGCCAAGAGTTGATTCTACAATTAAATAAAAATAAGAAGAATAATAAAAATCATCACCCTGAAAGCGAATAGTAGACGTCAAGTAATATATGTGTACCAAATTTCAAGTCAATAGGTAAAACGGTTTGCAAGATACAGGTGATTCGAAATCCTGGACAGACAAACGTATTTATATAGGAAGATAGTATAATAAAAACATACATTTGATTTGAGTCTGTAACACCCGGTGTAAATTTTGGCTACTTGTAAAATTTAGTACTCTTTTATTATTATTATTCAGTGATGTCCACATGATACAATGAACTTGCTTCTCCCTCTCTGAGTTGATGGCGTTTATCTCCATTCTTTTCACAAGAGCAGCGATGACAACAATTGATGCCTGCTCAGAACTATTTGTTTTATCAGCAATCAAAGATACGATGTCCCGTGACCACTGTCAGACTATCATGTACCATTTGCACTTTGACAACAAACATACCCATGCAGATAGTGTGAAAAAGGACAGATTTGCTGCAATTTCGAACATCTGTCAACGTTTTGTTGAGAGCTGCGTTTTGAGTTACAACCCAGGGAAATGACCTTTCCAAACCTGTGATCATAAGGCTTGGATCGGCAGCTATACCACCAAGACCCGTTTGCTTGGCAAACTGAGGGAACGTTAGACCAGACAAGCCATACCTCTTCCAATTCACTTCCCCAGTCGATGATCAAACAGGCAAAAAAAGCAAACAGTATGTGAAATAATAAAGTGAATATATAATGATAAAAAGAAATTAAACAATCTCCAAACAATGTGTATATATATCACAACATAACACAAAAACACCCCAAAAGAGACAGCCAGACAGAATATAATAATAAAAGGTGCAGCAAGAAATATATAAACACAAAATACTCCCTTGTCCCTACACTGAACATAAAACAAATATGACACACGGAGAACACGAAACACACAAGTCCAAAAGATAAGTCGAGACTCAGGTGAGAGAATACTTTCTTCCTCTTTAGTTCGTGATTGAGACCTTTAACATTCCATGATTAAGTGGCTAGTTGATGAAATCATTCACAGCTTGACCTGGATGCATTTCTCACAGTTCTACTGAAGAATGTCAGTATTCAAATAGAATTTGGTAAAGGATGTATTCAAAGACATGTAGTTACAAAACAGCAGTTTTGTTTTTTGTCATCCTAATTTTGCCATCATGTTATTCCAGCCATGCTATGCTCTGCTGCAATGTATTGAATATCTGTTTTGGCACATCTCTTAATGATCTTGCCTTTTCATAATTTTGAATGGTTAGCTTGTTATTGTGATTAGTAAAACATCCACACTCTTCACAACATAGTTTGTGACAGTTATTTTTCTACCCTACTGCTTTTATTTTTTTTTTTTGACCTGCCGGTTTTTTCAGCCAATTTTTTTAAACACTTCATTAGTAACCTGGAAGTATTGTTCTGCATCTGATCCTGTTCTTATTTACTGTTAAACCTAGGATCCTTGACTGGTTTATGTTAAGACATGATTATTATTACAAATGAAAAATTAATAGTCATTTTGATTTTTTTTTTTCTTTAAATTTAATATTTATAATTTTTTTTCATCACTTTTTTTTTTTATTGACTACATTATACACCTCCTGTGGTTTACTTTAAAATTTTATTCTTTACCAGAAAACTACTAAGTTAACAAATGATAAACACCCAGGCTTATTTCACAGTATTTGACATTGGCCTTACATGTTCTGGCCAGAAGGACCAAAAAGCCACTTAGCTGTGGAAAAATAAAATATTGACAGCATTTAGCGTGTTTAAATCATTAATGTTTTCATTAAGACTTCATACTTATATGCTATATACTGTAGGCACTGCCAAGTATGTCTATATTCTTTAAGTTCATGTCACTTTGAATACACAGAAAATCCTGTTTTTTGTGAAGGGCTGTGTTTTCACGTGACACTTTCATTTGAAGGCTGTAGTCTTCACTGTGCCAGAGTCAAGAGCCCTTCTTTCTTTGTATACTCAGTGCAAGTTTAAAAGAGTCTCGCTATCCTAACAAGGAGACAAGATGGCTGTGCAGATATTTCCCTTTTATGGGGTGCACCTGTGCAGTATTTTTTTTGGCTGTTTCATTTAGTTAACAATTGCCAGAATATTTTGTTTTTGCTGTTTCTGCCATTATTAAAATAATACAATGTGAAGAGAATTTTTTGAATAGGTTTCCTTTCCCGTGAGTAATGAACCAGATTTGTGGTTTACTTCACTTCTCCCTTCTTCCTATGTCTTAATGTACAGGCTCCAAGTGCTTTGGTACATCCTCTCAGAATATGGCTTAGGGAACAAAGGGTTTTGCCACACTGCTTACAGATGTTTAAGGTCATTAAGAGGTCAGTCACGACATGCAGGAAAAAGTTAAACCTGTCTCAGTCAATACCCCTTAGTTCCAATTCAAGTGCCTAGTCCTTCTGCTTTCATAGTGCCTGGCTTGAAAACTCTACTGCTTTAATGTGGATATCATCTTCTTCTCTAATATTCTGTTGCTTTGCTCCATCTTTTGGAATTGTAATTACTAAGTAACAGTAGACCTTAACCGACTATCACAACAGTCTTCTGATGTTCCCAGAGTGCTTCCACTTCTGTCACTGCCTCCTGGGGTTTCCATCTCCTGCCATACATAATGGACTTGTTGGCACGCCATACTTTTCTCATCTTCTGACCGTAGCAGTGTTCTGACTGCCCTTGCCTTGGTGGCTTTGAATTCTTTCACCACCAATAAAACTTTTAACCTAAGTTTGGTGGTTTTGCTGTAGTGATTGACTGTGCTAAATCCTGGGGGACCACCCAACTGTCTTTTGCACAAACTTGCTGTACAATCTTTACATTGCTTCGACTTGGTCATGCAGAAGTCATACAGCAGTTATTATCACATACTATAAGTTCTACACCTAATTTATCTCTACTGGAGTAAAATGAAAAGGATTGCCATCTATTAATATAATATTGGAAAAAAATAAGTTGTCACACCTAGGTATTTAAAGTGTTCTGGGACAGTTAGCAAAAAGTGATCTTGATCAGTTTGGTGTATGAGAGAGTTAACTGGGAACAGTTTATTCAAACTGATTTTGAGTCCAGAGATCTAGATTTTCTAGCAAATTTAGTTTAAATGGCAATAAAGAATGTGAGTCTGAGATATAGAGCAGTGGTTCTCAAGTTCAGGGTTTCCTTGTTACAAAACAGCAGCACTTGCAACTGTGCTGACACATGATGTATTTTTGTTTTATTCATTTCCTAACTTTTTTCTATGTTTATCTTGTGAAAGGCACTATATAGCACCTGACCCGACACAGATTGGACACGGGAGGCACGTGTAAATTAAAAGGACTTTTATTTCTCTTCAGCTGGAGGGCACATCTTCCCCGTAATCCCCAGCCACAACACTAGTAACCACCAGTACAGCACAATCACTTTTCTCTTCCTTGGCACCAACACTCCTCCCTAGCAACCTTGTCCTCCTTCACCCGACTCTGGCCAATGAGTGGTGGTTGCTGGCTCCCTTTTATAGGTCACCTGGAAGTGCTCCAGGTGTTTGATCACCAAGATCCGGCGACACTTCCAGGTGTGATGAGTCTGTTGCCCACACGGCCTCAGGAGTCCCAAACACAACACCCCCAGGTGGTACCTGTGGGACCCAACAGGGCTGCCTCCAACTCCAATTCCCAGGGAGCCCTGTGGGAAGCAGAGGCACTACACCAGCGCAGGTGGGTGGCCATCTGGCGTCCAGGGGGAGGTATTGCACTGTCCAGGGCTGCTCCCCCTGAATACAGTGTGCAGGGGTGTCCCGGCTGGGCATGG